>NC_073691.1:24927010-25160824 GCF_029784155.1 Uranotaenia lowii | reverse complement strand
AAAAGGAAAAAAAAATTAGGACATGACATAAACAGATAAAAATTGCAAAAATGAGAAAAATATAACTTCTTATTCAAGCCACCCTTAGCCAATACCTTTGCGTCAATTTTGTCCATGATGTTTGTCGTTATTTCGCGCGTTTGGCCAACCGCATCGAAAATCGCGCCCGGTGGCTGGCTGCCTGACTGGGCCATTCGTTTGGTCGAACTGCTGCTGCTGGTAATTATTTTTCGTGGCATTATGCTCCTCGTTCCCTTCAACTGACCTCCTGGTCCACTGTCATTCATTTCTAACTGTTCCATTCAGTGAAGGATGACAATTTGTTGTGTTGACAATTGGATTGGATGAAAGGCGTCTGACGGCGGGCGCCAAAATACACAACTGAATTGGACAGTTGTAAAGCAGTAACATTTAATTTGGGTCAATCGAGTTGTTAGAAATTTATATTGAAGCAAAATATTTCTTGACTTCACTATTTGTAGAAAAAAAATGCTTTAAAAAGCACAAGTTTTCCCCATAAATTCTTGAAGCACTTTTAAATGATCAGATTATCTTTAAATTCACACTAAACGGTGAGAAATCTCAGAAAATTTCTCAGCAAATTCCACACCTCCAATTTATAGCCGTAAATCGTTCGATTAAGTTTTGATCCGAGGGCCCTGTTTTGAATATCTCCTCGGGTTTTTCTCACATGATTTTCCTCGGATCGTGCTAAATTCAACCGTGAGATAATTTTTGTCTTCCAGCTGCGCTCTTGTTGTAGATACTGCACATCTTCATCTAAATAGGGAAACCGTCCTCCTCCTCGCTTGTGGTTCCCTTTCATGGATCATTTCAAAAAGTCCACCGATCAAAGGGCGGACAGACTTTGGCGGCCGACGGAAGATTTTTCGAAAAAAAAGAACGGTACCCGACTTTTTCGTCGTCTTATGTAAATGCATCTCTGGCCAGACTGCTGCCCTCCAGTGGGAAAGCGAAAGGTTCAAAAAGCTGAGAGCCGCGACCCCCGACTTCCCGATTTGAACAGAAAAAAAAACAGCTGGACAGTTGATTGAGTTCTCAATCTTGGCTGGCAGCTAGCTTGTGGCGGTTATTGGGTTGTCCAATTCAAACAGCATCAAAGAAGATGGTTCATTCGAAAATTGAAAGAGTTGACCTTCCGACTCCCCCCTAGCAAAAAGGGTTTTGTGGGAATTTTTTCTTCGTTTTTTTTTTTGGTTTTTGATTTCCTCCCTCGTGTCGCGACATGTCGGTAGAAACGTCGTTTTCAGTTGATAGAAAGGGTTTTTTTCCAAACCAAAGTGTGTCGCCTACGACCGGAAGCTGGGGAAGATTTTTCTATTGACATCTATAATGGCCAATGATAGGTCTAGCCCTGTAGTATTTGTTTTTGTCTGAAGACCTAGTCCATTTGAGACACTGTTATTAAAACAAATCAAAACATCCCAAAACCAACACAGGAAATGAAAGACATGGAGAAAGGGTCAATTATAGATATGTTGCGGTTAGCCAAACATGTAGTTTTACTTTCTAAATCGACCGAACTGAAAGTAAATCCGTTTCATGATTCGGAGACCTTTTCTCGACGGTGTAGAATTGCTTTCAAATGATAGTAAATAGCTTACTCAATATCCAGAAAAACAAATTAAATTGTAAATATCTCTAGCTTGCTTGAGATTTTGCCATAAAACGCTCCAAAAACGCCTGAGTCTTAAGTAGCGAGAATACTTGTCAAGTCATGGTTTCTGCCACCTTTGACAAATTCAATGATTCCAGGCTAAGGTATTATAGTTGTAGATTTGTAAAGACTTTCACAACGAAAATGAGCTCATCTCCTGGAATAATATGGCTCTTCTGTTGTAAAAGTTATTTATGTAAATATGTTCCATTAGGGTAGTCTCAAAATCAGACAACACTTTTTGTATGATGATTATACAATTTTTTTTAAATTATAGAAATCACAAGAAATTTCCAAAATGTATAACATCAAAAATAAGATAAGTAGTTCAAAAAAACTATCTATGGCAAACATTATAAATTGGTCATAATTGCCATATACGACAAATATACAAAAATCAAAAAAAAAACTAAAATTTTCAAACTTTTTCAATATTATTTATTCATTATTATTATTTTGAGTTTTTTTTTCATCTTAATTTTGAGATTTAATGTTATATAGTTCCAAGTTTAAAAGGACAAAAAAGAAAGTGGTTTTAAATAATTATATCTTTCTCGGATGAATTTTTCAATAATCGGATCTAAGTAAGAAACCAATTAGACAACGTCTTTGGCGTAGTTGTTAGAGGGCAAGTCTTTACGTCACTGTTCACGAGATCGAATCCCGGTCATAGCATACATAGTACTCTTTCTGTGGGTCTGTATTTTTGGGTGCTAATTTTTTTAAGTTACAAAGTATATTTTCTTGTTTTCAAACTCCTCAATCTAAACAAGGTTAATTTGAAACCAAATCAAATGCTGCATCAAAATCAAACAATCCGCAATCGATTATTGAGCTCGTTTGTTTTGATTTTCCTTTTTTTGTTGCGCTCTCTACCATTCAATTCAAGTTTTATTGCACCGCACTTCTTTTTGTTTCTGATGAAGTGATTCTACAAAACGGCGCTCATTAGCACGTTTCACGTATGGGCCAAAAGCCATTAAATAAACACGACGCGCGAGCCGTCCTATAAAATAAAATAAAGTAACACCCTCGAATGGTTTCGTGTATGGTTTGTTTCTTCAACGGTGTTTTGATTCGATTGTTTTTGCGCTGTTTTCAAGACGATGACGATGCATTAGTGTTGGTAAAAGAAGAAGACTTTCAGCCTAAAGGTGTCCAACTGACCCTGGAACGTCCTACCCTAGCATTCTCTGTAGTGTGTCGTCGTTCTAATGGTCGAGCTAACCGTGCTTCATTATGCACAAATTAATGAATCATTAACCCATTCGGAACCCCTCTTTTCCTTCGCCAAGAAAAGAAATTTAACTATTTGCTTTCTAGACATGGTTGAAATGGGTTAAATCTAACAATCGCTTTTGAATGTGTGTTTTTTTAGAGGAAAGAACAAACCAACTGAATGAAGCTCATTGTTTTTTCAACAGAAGATCCATTTGGACTGATAGGTGGTATCTTTTTCTAGATTTATTCGAGCTTCATTTTTTACAGAGTTCCTCTGGTGAGATCAGTTGGAATGGTCGTTTCCTTTACTAGCTCTCTAAGGGCTAATTGTTGATCCCAGAAAGCTCGCTTATTCTAGAGAGAAAACACTTCCATAAATGGTTAATCCGCAACCGAGATTATCTGGACTCTAGATATCTTTCATTCGTATTGGAAAATTGATGCCAGATTCTTCAAATATTTTTTTTTGTTTGTCCAGAATACTTTTGGAAAACTTTTTCAAATTAGGTATATTTTCTTTAGTTTAAATTTGAACGGTATCAACCCACTTTTTGGTACGTTTTTACAAAAAAAAATACAATTTAGATATTTTTTTCCGTATACTGTGTTGCCTTTGTTTCTAAGTCTTTTAAAATAATAAAATATTAAAAAAAAACATCTTTGGCAAAAAGCGTAGTATCTAATCTAGGTTCACAGAAAGAAAGCAAACAAAAAATCATTAGAACGAACCATTAAACGACTCGAAGGGGTCATTAAGATACTAAATGGGCCGACAATTTTTATAGGCGAGCTCCATAGGCTAAGGTTTTGTCATTAAACAACGTTACGTCGTCGTCGTAGTTGTTTTCATTTTTGCATTGAATCTATAGCTGAAAATCGTTTGCAGCAACCGGAGTCAGTGATGTGAGCTGTATACTTCTGAATGGCTGGAATGAATCGTAGGGATGCTGATATGTTTGTATGAATGTATGTAGCTGGAGATGTGTAACTTTTGATTGCGATACGTTGCGATGGCCTTGAGGCGTAGTCGTTCAAGTTCAAGCTCTGGACAAGCTGAACCACAATTCAAATTTAGTCTTATATTGTCTGGAAGTCACGATTAACCATACATTAAGTGAGGGTTGCGAAATTGGAAGGCGAGATATGAAAACTAAAACAAACAACACCATACGAGCATGCTTTCCCGAGCAGACTTTGATGCCCAAATCGATAGCAAAGTAAGACCAAAGTAAGCTTTCAACAGCAAACCGAGAGCATAATTTGCTATTAATTTTTAGGCGACAGCAAAACTAGGCATCATTAAGGCTTCAATAAAAATTATATGACAGCAAGCGGACACCAAATTTAGCTGTCAACAGCAAACGGATAGGATAATTTGGAATATATTTTTTAAGGTTTCATTTTTTGTGTAAAATAGACTAAAATTATGGCATTATTCGGTATTAAATTTAACCGATAGCAAAATCAGGCATGACTGAGGTTTTTTTTTTTTTAAAGAATATTTTATAACAAACATAAAAACCTGTAGAAGGGTGGCAATGGATGTATAGAAAAAATATCATACTTAAATTTCGAAAACTGGCCATAGATATTTTGTATGTTGGCGCAATAATTGAACTGTACGAATTTTCAGCTCAATCGGAATTGTCTTTCGAAAATCACCTAGGTATCGACCAAAAGCAATTGGAAAACAAATTAAGTCGATAGTCGATTTTTAGTCAATTAACGAGCATTATTAAATACAATTAAAAAAATGTTATCCAGGTGTTCATTTTTACATTTTATTTTTATAACAACAGCAATATCATTATTTTGTAAAATTTATATGATACATTTGTATTTTTTAAAATTTATAATACCTAGTGAACCCAAGTTCAAATCAACCTTGGAACGAATCCATCTCAAAGAATTGTCAAAAAAAATTAAAATAACGTTTTCATGACTAGAATGTACAATATATTTTCTGATCGTAAATATTTGATTGAAATCACAAAGTATACTCAATTATATATGTGTTAATTCTTTTAGTGTAAAGTATTTATTTATACAGACATACATATGTAAATAGGAAACATACACCCCTAAAATTAATCGATATTTAAAACATAACTTTAATTTGTTATAAGTGGGACTTTTCATAATGTCACGATAACTATTAGAATATTGGAAACATCTGGCGTGACAAAACATTACAACATTTGCCAACTTATGAAACCTAAATTGTTTAACACTGGACTTTCAATTTTTCAAAATAGTGAGTTGTCGAATATTATTCTGATTACGGTTACAATCATACTGGAATCGGATTCCTAGAACAAGTTGTTCGAAAGCATTTATCTTCCAATAGTGCAATATCTCCTGGCAAAGGAAGTTCCCGCTGTGACTGGAATCTCTTCAAACATCATAATTTTCTAATGTATTGTACTTTTATTTTCCGATTGACTTTTTTGAATCTGGGACAAAATTTAAAAAAAAAACTCTTTTATTACTGATTGTAAATTAGCTATTACACTGTTTATTTGACGGATTATTTCGGAAGGATTTGTTTAAGCTCTATTTTTACTTGGTTCGTTGAATACTTTGTTTATCACAGGCGTTCTTTGTTTCCTTATCCGGTCTTGATGAATCTCCATCGATCGGTTCAGTAACATCAACAAAAAAAGCATCGTTCCGCAATTTCCGGCAAGTAAAATCTTCGTTTATACTCTCCTGCTTGAGGACATTAGCCTTTCCTATAACTTTTGACGTAACCGGAGAAAATAATAGCGAAAGTGCTCAAACATAGAATTTCAACTCAACTCATTAATTAAAAGTTAACTTGACACTATTTACATTTTCCCGTACCCGTGCAGGAATGATTGCGTTGCATGTTAAATACTACTAGAATTTTCTTATTAATCGAGCAGTATCTGGTCGCTTAAACCATGGCCATCAAACGTTGCTATATCAAAAGGTATGTTGGATGTTTTGATTATTATTGCGTTTCTACTTACTGAATGACTGCTGTATGCAAAAAATGAATTTGAGCTTTTTTTTATAAAAACAGTATTTTGTTTTATAAAAGGTCACTGGATGAACTATTTCTAAGAGGAAAAGAAAGTGTATTTATATTAAATTCTCTATTCGAAAACTTATCACAAGCCATATATTCCATGTTACTGAACCAAACAGGGTATACATAAACAAATTATTCTTGTTTACAAGTGGAGTCAGCAGCTGATAAACTTCAATTGGGCCCCTATTTTGGGATGTTTTCCAGTGTCGCGACGTTTTATGTGTTGGATTCAGTCCAGTTGAAGCCGAATTAACCACCGTGAAAGATTCATCAGCGTTTTCATCGCTGCTTAAAATCGAAGATGGGTAAGTTGTTACGGTATGACGAAATTGTTCAGAAATTAACTTTATCCAAATACGTTTATTCCTTTTCTGATTTCAATTAAGGCTTTGTCGTGACTCAAGATTACCGGGAGTTTCCAAGAAGCTTGAAGCGGAAAACAGCCTACAATGTGTACTTTAAAGAGGAACTGTGTTCAACTTGGTTTCGAAAATCGGACAGTTTCATGAATTTGGATGAAAGTTGAGACAATCTGGAACCATCCCAGCCCAGGAAGATGCATTATGTGTTTGCTTATCGAACACAATCCTGTTTGATCCGTTGCAATGGTTGAAGCCTGGCTGCTGCATGAAGAAGAAGTTCAATCATAATTTGCTGTAGCTGTTTGTTTTCGCGAAGCTGCTGCCTTAATTTTTAGGGTAAGTTTGTTTTTTTTTTCTCGTACCATTATACCAAGATTACGAAACGAGACATGTTTCAATTCTCCCGAACCATACCTTCTACTGCCCATTAATCTGTCTTAATATTTGCGTAACACAATGAGGTTTGATGTAAAATAAAAACAGGAATTGCGATGAATTTCTATTCTCATCTGCAGGCCTGAACAGTGAGCAAAAAAACTAAAAGAGGTGCACTATCGGTAAAGTACCTGGTCTAAAGCAATCTGACTTTAAGTTTCATGCAGTTCTAGTCCGAGGCACTGATTATATTGGCCTTTCTGTTTGAAATTTACGAAGTTACATAAATATAAAGACAGTTTCACGTGCAGTAGAAGATCTCTCATATGGTTCGGGAGAATTGAATCATGTCTCGTTTCGGCATCTAGGCTAGTGTGACTTCTCGATCTTAAAAAAAATCTTCAATTGGTTAATTCTTTTAGGTTGTCATAGTGGAACGAATGTGAATGAACGATTCGGAATTAAGCGTCTTAATTCAATAGAGGAACTGTTGTGGAATAAATCTCAGCTTTTTAATTTGGACTATTTCGATGGAGAATTTTGATCGACCATAGGGTTTCAATGACGGAAAACCTGCGAACGACAAGACGAGTATGTTGTAAAAAAAGTCACTGGATATTACAGATGGCAGCACTGAGGAATTACCAGATGAACGTCTATACTCATCTATATTTTTATTTTAGGTAAGTACTTCTCTGAAATTAGTTGAACTTGAAATATTGAGAAACAAAAGATCACAAATGAGATTTTAAAACTATTTTGTTGCAAATCAGACAATTGGAGATCAATCGTGCCATTTGACTTATTTGCTATTATTATCATAGGTATTCTCAATGGTTCTTAATGACGTCATTCTTGCAGATTTAAGAACAGGTTTTGTTGATTTAAACGCCTTTGTGTAGACTACACACTCATTTTGTTTAATATAAACTTTGTTGTTACTTCCATAATCTGTATCCCACTCATTGCCTATACAAAGGCGCTTTATCGTTAGCAGATTCTATTAGCAGATTCGATTACCCTAGCATACTTTTTCAACAAAATTATAGAAAATTTTGCTATCACGCTTTAAGTGTCAAATTTTCTCTCATTTTTCTTGGGGATAAGGCTATACACAGCTAAAATGAGAGCAAAATTTTCATACGTGAATAGCAGCGTACTGCCAAATTTAACTAATTTTGAGCCTAAACGATACCTCGTTTTTAATAAATTTTGAGAGGTAAAGGATGCCAAATTTTGCTGTAAACAAAATTTTTATGATGCCTAATATTGGCATGATTGTGCTCTCCAAGCTCTCAAAAAACGAGGTGTAAATAAGGTCTCACTTTTAGCAAAATAAGGTATCACTTTGCTAACCAAGTATGAAAATTTGAGCTCTCATTTTTGCTGTGTACCACCTTATGTCAAGCAAAATGAGAGCATATTTGGCTCTCAGAGCGTGATAGCACAATTTGCTATAATTTTGCCATAAAAGTCTGCGCGGGTTTAAGTTCTATAATCTAACTTGTGGCTAATTGATGAGCCTGAGTGACAGCGCGGTGCTGAGTAATGATGAGTTGGGTTGGGCTTTCATGACAAGTTGCTCTTTTAGAAAATGTTTATCTTCGTTGAGATGTTTGGAATCTGAGCTTTATTCTGGTTAAAAAAAATCATAAATGTTTGAAAATAGTTAGAGTGGACTTTATAAACACATTATATGTACACTTTTTGAGTATTTACACTGTTTCACTTAAGAAAAGCCGAAGCTGCTCCTAAACAAAATTACAGAATGGGATTTTTTTTCAATAATGAACGGTTTTCAATTATCACTGATTTTATTTTATTTTACTCTTCTGCAAGTGTTCTGCAATGAATGTGCTCTTTTTTAAAAACTTGATTAGTTAACCATAAATTAGTGACCGGGTAGAAATACAAGATTCGCGAAAAATGTCATTCTTCAGGATATTTCCTGAAAAGATCGAGAGTTAGTCAAACTTTATTGGTACAATAATAATCAACAGGGATTTATATTAAGGTTGCCAGATTTTTTTAGCACGTACCCGGGCAGGACAAAACCGGACTATTTTGCCTAAAAACCTGACCAAATCCGGACAATTGATTTCAAAATGTCGAATAACTCTATTCAAATCAAGAAAAAAAGACTCGAGAACAATTTTTTTTTTCATCAGCAGTTTTTAAATTGTATTTTAGACTTTGAAAAAAATTTTACGATTATTTTTACATAAGTTACTCGAAAAAAAAAATTCATTTTGGATGCATAAATAAAAATGTTTACATCACAATTTGTTTGTTTTTTTTTCGTGTTGGCAAATGAAGTCAATAAATCCGGGCAGTTCCAGGCTTTTTTTTTCAAAGAAATCCGGGCAGACCAGGATAAAACCGAGCAATCTGGCAACCTTAGTTTATATAGATTTCTCGAACGATTTCTCATATAGGATCTGTGGTAGGATCGATCTTAGCAAGATCGATCATTTGAACTCAAATTTTCGATTTTTTTAATCGTTTCTCTAGCCTAAGAAAAATCGATTAAATCGGTTCATTTTCGATCCGATTTTCCTGTTTATTCCGGAGATTTCAAGATTCAGTTCTGGGCAATATTTTGATACCTTTACCAGGTTGTCCGGTTTAACTCGGATTTGACCAAATATTTTAAAAATTTAGGGAAAGTCTGGCCCGGTTGCCTGGATTTCGGTTTAAAAAAAATCAGATTTTGTCCGGATTTATTCACTTTTTTTGGCAAAATCTTACAAAAAAAACTCTAATTGAGTTGTTATTATTTTTGATTTTGGGTCCAATAACGAAGTTTCCCAAAAATATAAAAGATCGATCTTGCAAAGATCTTATGGGGGAGTTTTGTTGACCTATTATTTCTAATACATTTTTTCTCAAACAATGCATGAATAAAAAATTAAAAATATTATTTTAAAATACTATTTAATAATTTATTATTTTTAAGTTCTTTTACATCAATAGTTTTTCGTGTTAAATGAAAACTTTATAAAATATATCCTTAAATATAAAGAATTCCTTAGTAACAAAAAAGGAAACCTAATTTCATCGATGGTTGAAATCTTAAAATTTGCATCAAAATCTGGTGAACTAAGCTTAAGAATCCCAGAAATTCTCCCGCACGTATTTGGGCCTAACAAATCTGGGCTATTTCATCCAAAACCTATTCAAAAATTCAAGAATTCTATTTCCCAATTTTTGAAATCAAAATCCGGGCAATAATCGAGAAAATTTTACAAAAAACCAGGAAATATTCAAAAAAAATCACGAAAAAAAAATGGAATCATTATTTTTTTATCAAAAAAAAATCAGATTTGGGTCATATTTCAGGCTCCCAAAAAATCGTTTATGTTTATTTTAATAAATCTAGCTTGAAAAATTTCTTCTTTAGGTGACAAAATTAAACATTCTATTGATGTTATTTGAATTTTTTGCAATTCTCCAAAAAAAATGTGAATGAATCCAGATCAATCATAATCATAAATTCATAAATCAATCCATAAATAAAATTTTCCAACAAAATTTGGGCAACCGGGCCGGGCTGAACCGTTTATATGTTTGTTTTATTGTTATATTAGGGTTTATTCATGCCATGCCGGACCTAACCTTTCCCATTTGTTTTTAAATATCCGGGGAAGTTCGGGTAGAACTGGGTTATTTGGCCAGCAAAATTTTGCTTATTTGATTTGTGTTTTTAACGAACAGAAACACATACAGGATCTCAATGAACTTGATGTTTCCTCGAAGAGATTCCTTTTTTCTTAACTCTAAGCGCAGTTCTTTCGAGGATGATGGCTAGCATCTTACAAATCCTAAAACCACTAACCTTACCTTACTTTTTCCCCGAAGCATGTTTTTCGAAAACAAAAAAAATCTTAGACTTTGAATTACTTTGAAATAAATTATTATAACTGAATATTGTCAAAAAGTTTTATTTGAGTCACGTTACAAACTTTCCAAAACTATGATTTTTGTAAAAGTCGGCTGAGAAACAAGAAAGTTTGAGTGGAAAATGTGTTTGGGGCCCCCTGCAGCAGAGATGCCAATGTGTCTGTTTTTTCAGGATTTGCCTGATTTTTCGATACTCTGCCTGACAACCTGATCATTGGAAGAAAATGCATTAGATACCATTGCTGAAGTGAAAATGAGGATCGACGACCAAAAAAAAAAGGTCATGCCTTTCAGCGAAATATCCGTTACTTTGACGTTGCCTGATTTTTATTTCACCCGTCCATGATTTTTGAAGAAAAAAAATGTTGGCAACCCTGCCCGGCAGTATAAATAGGTATATAAAAAGTGTCGGTATGTTTAGTGTGAAAAAATATCAGAACTGTTAACAAATTCAACATTTAAAATTTTCGACATTTTTTTAAAATGTCGAAAATTAAAAACGTCATAAATGAAAAAAATACCAAAAAGTTAAAAAAATGTGAAAAAAGTCGCTTTACAATTATTTGATTTGAAAAATTTATTCAAATTGTCTAAACTGCAAAGAATGTTAAAGATATCGAAAAGTTCAATTATGTAAAACGTGCAAAAAATTTAAGTGTGTTAAACGCAAACACTTTATAATGTAAAAAATGTCAGAAATGTAAAAAATATAAAAATACAAATATAAACCCAAAAATTGCTGAATTTTTAAAAATGTCTTTAACATGTTGAAAATCTGAAAAATATTTTTTTTAAATTGAAAAAAAATTTCAAAGATGCAGAAAATGTCAAAAATATCAAAAAAAAAGTCTTTCATTCAAAACTTTTTTTTTTTTCAAAAATGTCAATCTATTATATAAAATTCTCTTGTAACGGTGTTTGTAGTACTACTCCTCCGAAATTACCCGAACGATACGAGTGAAGTTATTTTTAGAATATTCTGTGGGCATGCGAATCGGTTTATATTGAATAAAAATAACAAAAAGTGGCATCAATTGTCCGTAATAATTGAGTTTGTAGTTTTTTGAATCAAATTAAAGTCATGGCCTTCAATTTTTTCGAGATTTTCTTTCCATTGGGCGCCGGGCGGGCGGTTTGTTTTTCATCTCCATGGTTGAGGCGTCGCCAGCAAACGTCGAGAAAGGATAGCAACCAAGGCATAGCATACTGATTAGTTGAAATATTTGGGCGCGCATTTCTAAACCAAGCATAATTTCAATGCATGTGGTGGCGATATGCAGCCTTCATGTGTTTTTATCTACTCGATTCCTACATCATTTGTACAGCACATAGTAATGCATGACGCCCAGATCGATATTTTGCCTATCAAATCAAAACCATTTAAACGATTTAAAAAAATGAAACTATTTTAATATCAGAAGAAATTGTTGTCTGAAAAATCTGAATTAAGTACTGATGCATATAAAATAATGGTTTGACTCTTTGCGGACATTTAAAAAAATGAAAGTGGGAAAATTTACATACAATTTAATAATCCAATACGATAGAAAATGTTTTCGAACGTGTACAACTGTGCTCGACTGAAGATATCTGAAGTGCTTCCAAATTTACAGAACAACAACAAAATCCGTTGAAGATGAACACACATTTGAACTGAACAAGAGCCTGTCCTTCAAAAAGGATTATACACGATTGAAGTTTATTTTAAGGTCTAATGCAAAGATTTTTTTGATTTTTTGCAAGCTTTAGTGAAAGTCATCAATAAAATAAGAAGAATTTTCAGTTAAAACATACATACATTAGAGGCTTTTATTTAGAACAAGTGCAAACGTTCAACATATACAAAAAAATTTATACATTATTTCTTCATCTATAAATGGTTGAGCCCAAATAAAAAATCGGACTTAAAAAACTCAACTTTTTTGTCAAATCATTCACCGAAAAACTGTTTACAGGTTCACTGTTTGCTTACACAGAATTCAAGTACGTACTTAACATAAACGTGTGTTTTTGTTTACTATATTTTGGCTACAAAGACGAGACTTTAGATCCGCTTTTTTATAATTGATATTCGAGAAACATTATTTTTTGATAGCAGAAGCAGAATTTTTTTTGATAAGTTTTTATTATAACCTGAAAGTGCCGAAAATAACATTAACTCCTGTCATTTCACACGGTGAAGCAAGTGGCAATGCGCCTTTCAGCCATTAAACATATACCTTTTAAGAATTTTTTTCCAAAAAGGTCAGAAAGGGTATCCCGAGTGTTGAAACTGAAGCGGATAATCAAAATTTTTAAATGTCTTTGTAAATGAAGGTCATATGGTAAAACAGTATTCAGTGAAATTGAAGTACCAAGCATTTTTTCATTCTGGAGAAAAACTGCAGATATATCAATGAAAGTTGATAAAAAAGACAAACAGGAACAAGTATTTAATTCATTTTGAAGTCTTTACACTGACGCATCTGAAAAAGAGTAAAGTCTTTCCAGTTGCATCAATAAATGGGACAAATGTATACTAAGATATTTCTTTTTGAAGGAATATGAAAGTTGAACTGTGATGATAGCCGAAAGACTCTTTAATATTTTCAAAGATTTCGAGGTATATTTAAATGAAAACTTCTAGAGAAAACGAATGAACTCATGAAATCATCGTAGCCTTAACAGGTTACCTCTTTTCGGTCTTTTTAATTTTTAAAAACCTGCATTTCAATCAAATTTTATTGAATCTGTTCAGGAAATTTTTAAATCAGAACACCCCAATGCTTCAGTAAGAATCTTTAAAAACAATGGTTTAAATTGGCAGATATGTCCATTGGGATAAAAATCCAAATAAAAATGCTGTAATTCGGTTTAAGTAAAAAATCTATACAAATTTTTTTCCCATTCAAAACTGATCGTTTTCTTGATTAATTGGGTAAATGTTTAAAGAATTTTTTTGCTTAAACAAATAATAAAACGGCGAACTTTTTTTGGACATGGTTTTGATGAACATATGGATATTAATTTCCACTGCTGCTGATGAAAATGGTCAGTAAAGAATCATCTCTAATGTATTTTTTTTATTTCTGCAGTTTTTAAAAATATACCACCTAAAGTTACTCGGGAGCTGAAAGTGCTGCGATAGGTAGAATATTGGGCAAATACTCCAAAAATGGTCCCGATATTCAAAATTCTTTTTCCATAAAATATCATATGCGATAAATTTCAATTATTGAGAAACTTTTGATTTTGATTTCAACCTTAAAGTGAACTCGAGCAAAGCGGAGTAAATCAACTAAATGATATTCAAGAATGAAACATAGATATTATCAACATATAGTTATTAATGGAGCAAGTTACAAAAAGTGAATTTTTTTAGCATGAATCTTGCCAAGTTTGATGGTTACGTTGAGTGCTGAAAAAATCAAATTTCCAACGGAAAGCTGATACCTGATACCATTCGGGAATATTCAAAGCATACGAATCAAAGAAAAGTAAATGAAAAGTATTCATGTAAGATGCACGTAAGATTGACTGAAGGTAATGTTTTGATAATTTATGTAAAGACCCGTAGAATTGAGTTAAATTTCTTTGGTTTGATTCCGATAGAATTAAATTCGAGTAAACGGAAAAGAAGGACGCCAAGTTTAACATGGTAGAACGAAGTTTACCGGGTCTGCTAGTCTATATATATAAAAAGCAATTTCTGTATGTTTGTTTGTTTGTTTGTTTGTCCTCTATAGACTCAGCCGTCTTAAGAGCTAGAGGTCTGAAATTTGGCATGGATGCTCATTAGGACCAGGAAGGATGAAAAATGGTTTCAGATTTTCGGATGACCCCTTCTCAGTTCGTGTTTAGATCTCGTGCAAGTCAGACGCGTTATACACACTGGCTAGTCTGAGTGCCTTTTGTAAAAGTTCTCAGCCAAGTGCTGATCTATACCTTTGTTACTGGAGTTTATTAAAGTGAACATAAAGGAAGATGGCGGACTTGGAGCTAAAATCTAATTCGCTGCGCATTCGTTTCCCACGTGGATGCAAAGAACCAAATGACAAGCAAATATTCGAATTTATCAAGACGAAGCTTGGTTTGAAACATGACATGTTACTGGCCATGTACAAAGAAAAATTGGAACTCTCGGTGATTGTTAAGTTCAAATCTGAAAGTGACCTGAAAGCCATATTGGATAACCATCGTGGTACTATGGTTTTTTGTTTCGATGAACACTCTAGTTGTGAAGTGGAATTATCCGCAGCCAATGCAGTGGTTCGTTATGTTCGGCTCTTCAATTTACCACCAGAAATTGAAGATCGAGAAGTTTGGTCGGTTATGGCGAGATTTGGGAAAGTTCAAAGAACGGTTCGCGAAAAGTATGGGGCGGAAACGGGTTTCCCGATTTGGACTTCGGTGAGAGGAGTATATATCCAGCTTAACGAAGGAGTGGAGATCCCAGCATCAGTGCACGTTCGCAACATTCGTGCCCGTATATTCTACGAAGGCCTTATCAACAAGTGCTTCCAATGCGGTAATGTTGGTCATTTAAAAGCCGATTGTTCGAGTAGACGATCGGTTAACGACAGATTACGCCTCACCAACGATGATGAGATAAGCCACGTGGTCAACGCTGATACTGTCCAAACGCAACCTACGTACAGTCAAGTAGCAAGCGTGTGGACAAAAGTGAGAGTTCATAACACATCTCCTCTAGCGACTACAGAAAATGTAGCCGCTCAGAGTGAATTGACGAACCTGAATGTGTTATTCCCGGATTCTAAACCAAGACGGAACTCACTTCCAGCTGCTGCTGGGGCTGGAACACACAAGCCACTGGAAACAACATCGAATGTTACACCCATCATCGGAGAATCTTCGTTACTGCAAAACGATGCCACGAAGCCGAAGGAAATTTCAACCGCTAGCGAGCAAATGGAAGTGACGGAAAGCAGCTTGAAACGGGACCGGAAGGGCGAGAGGCGTGGAATAAACGTCGAAACGGAGTCTACATCGTACGACGCATCGGAATCCGACAGTGGAACGGAGAAACTCAACACTCTAAGCGGAATGCAGTCCGCTCGCACCAGGAATCAAAAGAAAAAAATACTGAAGATGCGCCTCAGTAATGGGAACGTGGAGAACACTTCATGTACGCCTAGCAGAGACGGTACGTCTGAAACAAATCCGAACAGTGCGGCAAATAATAAGTGAATCGAATTTGAAAATTTGTATCATATTTAAAAATGAATTTTGTTCTAAAAGTAGGTTCTATCAACTTGAACAGCTCAAACAACACGGTAAGTAAAGGTTTGTTGCGCGATTTTATTTATAATAATGATGTAGATGTTTTATTTCTTCAAGAAGTTTGTTTTGCAAATTTTTCTTTTGTCCCATCTCATGTGTCTTTGGTAAATTTAAATGATACAGGTTCTGGTACCGCCATCTTGATAAGAGCTTCGCTGGAGTTTGATCAACCGTTGCTTGATCCAGGTGGTAGAATAATCTCTGTTGTTGTAAATAATATAAATTTCATAAATGTGTATGCCCATTCCGGAACAAATAGAAAAATTGAAAGAGAAAATTTGTTTACAAATGATATTAGTTTACATTTAAGCAAAAAACAATTCACTCGCATAGTAATAGGGGGTGATTTCAATTGTATTTTACATTCCATGGATTCTACAGGGAGCAGTAAAAATTATTCCACGGCTTTGAAAAAACTTGTTGATTTAGTTAAGTTGAAAGATGTTGCAATTGAACTCAAGAAAAAATGTTTTACTTTTTATCGCGGTGAGTTTTCATCTCGACTAGATCGTTTCTATGTTTCTTCAAATGTACTCGAAAACTCTCTTTCTTTTGACACCATCCCAGCTCCCTTTTCTGATCATTGTGGAATAATGTTGAAACTTAAAATTGATCAAGTTTCCCTCAAAGGACGTGGGTATTGGAAGGTAAACAGCTCTATCGTTCACAATCCGGAAGTGTGTGATCGTCTCCAAGAAAATTATCAAAACTGGCAATTGCAGCAATCTTACACAGGCGATAGGAATAGATGGTGGAATGAGGTAGCAAAAATCAAACTAAGGCAATATTTTAAACATGAAAGTTGGATTCTTAATAGCATGATAACTAACGAAAAAAGTTATTTCTATGGGAAATTGTATGAATGGATGGATAAAAAAAATAATGATATTCCAACGTTATTGGATATAAAACTAATAAAATCGAGATTAATGGAAATTGAAGCAAAAAGACTTAAACATTTTACAAATCATTTACCTGAAACTACTTTAGTACAAGATGAATTAGTTAATATTTTTCAAGTTTCAGCTCACATCAAACGTATAGAATATAGTGGTTCATTTAAATTGAAAGAAAATAATATTATGATAACTGATAACAATATACTATTAAATAAAGCATACGATTATTATGCTGATTTATTTAAAAACTGTTCGCCTTTGAATAATACATATAATGACCCAGTAAATATGTTACAAAAACAACTATCAGAAAATGATAAAAATATGCTTATGAGTAATATAACGGAAGAGGAATTAAAAACTGTCTTGTTAGGTTGCTCTAAAAAAAAGAGTCCGGGGCCAGACGGTTTAACCTATGAGGTTTATATAAAAAACTACGATTCTATAAAAAACGATTTGTTACATATTTTCAATTCATATCTTTCAGGGGCTAGTAAACCACCTAAAAGTTTCACTGAAGGAATCATAACACTTATTCCAAAACAAGGTAAAACATCGTATAAGCTTAACGATTATCGCCCGATCAGTTTACTAAATACGGACTATAAGCTTTTCATGAAACTTATATCAGAACGAATTAAAACAGTTTTAGGGAAAATAATAGGGCCTGGTCAAGCAGCATATTTAAACGTAAATCCATGTATAGAGAATTTAAAAGATGTCAGACAAATTTTAACAAAATCTGTAGAATCAAAAAAAATTAAGGGCTGTTTGGTGAGTTTAGATTTAAACAAGGCATTTGATAGGGTAAATCATGGTTATCTTTGGACAATTTTAGAAAAATTTAATTTTCCCCAATGTCTAATTAATTGTTTTAAAAATATGTATGGTTACGCCTCTTCAAAAATTCTTATTAATGGTTTTTTCACTAAAGAAATATCAATAAAAAGTTCAGTTCGCCAAGGTTGTCCGATGAGTATGATTTTTTTCATTCTATATATTGAACCCCTTATTCGTAGTATTTCACAAAACATTTCTGCTGTTCTTGTTGATGAAAAATTCCTTAATGTAATTGCGTACGCCGATGATCTACTGATTTTTGTTCGAAATGATTGTGAATTTGATAAGTTATTGGAAATACTTGATTCTTATAGTTCGTTTGCTAATATTAAATTAAATGATAAAAAATCTGGTTTCATCCGATTAAATAATGCTCGAGTGGGTCCTCAAAAAATTCAAGAGTTAGAAAGTCTCAAAGTTCTAGGAGTTACGTTTGAAAAGAATTGGACATCTTCAGTTACAACTAACTTTGACCGTTTGATAAATACAATGAAATCGACTTTACAGCTACACAGCATTCGTTCCTTGAATATTTATCAAAGATGTATTGTTCTAAATGTTTTTATATTATCTAAGTTGTGGTACACTGCTCAAATATTTCCCCCTTCAAATAAACACTTAGCACAAATCAAATCAGCTTGCGGAAAGTTTCTGTGGAGCGGGTATATGTTTAAATTGGATAGAAGACAACTTTATTTGGATTATTGTAAAGGTGGTTTACGTTTGATAGATCCAGAGTCCAAAGCAAAGGCATTATTTTTGAAAAATATTTTTTACAATTTAAATGAGGATGGTACTTACTCGAAAGATAAATATTTAATTGATTTCAATTCTAAACAACGACTCACACGGAATGCAAGAGATTGGATATCTGTAGGTAAGATTTTGGATAATAATTTTGATTTAACATCTACCAAATCACTTTATGAATACTTCATCAAAGAACAAAATTATCAACCTGAGATTGAAAAAAAGATAATAGCTCCTTGGAATATTGTATGGGAAAATTTAAATGATAAAGTTATATCTCTCAAAGACCGTGAAATAATTTTTACGTTTGTAAATGATCTGATCCCGAATAAATATAAATTAAAACAATATAATATCGGTAATTTAACTAACATTTCCTGTGATAAATGTCATGTAATGGATACGAACGAACATAGAATTAAACTTTGCCCCAAATCGAAATTTGTCTGGAATTGGTGTACTTCAATAATCAAAAGTCGTTACAAAATAAGTTGTCATGATATAGAAGAGATTTTGTTTATCCCTGTTTCAAGGAAGTCAAAAAAATCTGTGGCTTCATTATGGTTGTTAACGAAAGTAATATCTTTCAATTTGAGGGTAAAAGAACCTGATTTGTATGTTTTAAAAAAAAGAAATAAGAGAAATGAGATGGAACAAAAGTAGATGGTTCAGTAAAGAGTTCGGTAATGAGTTGAATATTTGTTGATGAACCTTTATGAGTCGTGTTGCGAGAGCTGGAAGAGTAGAATAGAGCAAGTTAAAACGATGAATTGTTAACCCGAACATTTAGTTTTAAATAATTAATAAAAAAAAAAAAAAAAAAAAAAAAAAAAAAAAAAAAAAAAAAAAAAAAAAAAAAAAAAAAAAAAGATCTGAATTTTGAATTTTGAACCTGAATACAAATGTTGAATTCCTATTCCTAAAAAAAAAAAAAAAAAAAAAAAAAAGATCTGAATTTTGAATTTTGAACCTAAAAAAAAAAAAAAAAAAAAAGGGGGGGTCGTCCATACAAGACAAATATTGTTTTGGTGATATTGACGTTATTTTTTGTCGGATCGTGTTGAAAATTTGCACATGAGTGTTTTGAAAGACGAGAAATCGATTTCAGATGTCAAATTATGTGCAAGGGATCGTCCAAAGGGGTCGTCCATATTAACTGTTCGCTGTTTTTGCGATATTGACGTTATTATACATCGTATTCAGGTGAAAATTGGTACACGATAGTTTTTAGTGACGTGCAATCGATTTAAGGTATCAAATTCAGTGTAAGGGGCCGGCGAAAGGGGTCGTCCATATTGAATTTTCAGTATCTTAGTAATATTGACGTTTTTATACATCGGATTGGGATGAAAATTTGCACGTAGGTGTTATTAGGGACAAAAAACTGATTTTACTTACTTACTTACTTAATGATCCCGCGCCGATCCACCGGTGCATAGGGCCGTGGTAAAAGACCTCCACTGTTGACGATCCGGAGCCAGCGTCTTCACCTGGTCCCAGTCAAGATTCTCGTCGACAGTTCGGATTTCAGCGGCTAGGCTTCGCCGCCACGAGTTTCTGGGCCTGCCTCTTCTTCGATGACCTTCTGGATTCCAGTCAAGCGCCTCTCTGCAAATCTCGTTTTCATCTTTTCGCAGCGTGTGCCCAATCCATCTCCACTTACGTTCCCGAATCTCGATTTCTAGCGCCCTTTGATGACACCGGCGATGTAGTTCCTCATTCGAGATCCAGTTGCCAGGCCACCAAGCGCGGATGATGTTCCGCAGGCAGCGGTTTACAAATATTTGCAGTTTTCGCGTCGTCACCGCATATGTGCACCAAGTTTCGCACCCGTACAGCAATACGGATTTGACGTTTGAGTTGAAGATTCGGATTTTTGTTCGTAGAGAGATCTGGCGTGACCGCCAGATGTTTCGGAGACTCGCAAACGCAAATCGGGCCTTTCTGATCCGGGTTTCGATGTCTTTCCTGGTACCACCATCAGGCGTTATCTGGCTACCAAGATACTGGAAGCACTCCACTTTCTCAACTTGTTGCCCAGCTACCATGAAACTGGAGGGATCTCCTGTGTTGATCTCCATCGACTTGGTCTTTCCGACATTGACTTTGAGACCTGCTGCCTTGGAACTTTCGGTGAGGTCGTCGAGTTTGCTCTGCATGTCCGGTTGTGTTTGGGCGAGCAAAACAATATCGTCAGCCAGGTCAAGGTCGTTCAGTTGCTCCATTGTTAAAGGATTCCACGGCAATCCTCGGTTCGGTGCACAGTCGATCGATCCAGTCAGAATCTCATCCATTACGATGAGGAAAAGTAGCGGTGATAAGATACATCCTTGTCTCACTCCAGCAGTTACCGGGATTGGTTCGGACAAGACACCATCGTGCAAGACCTTGCACGAAAATGCCTCGTATTGTGCTTCGATGAGATGGACTAGTTTCTCTGGGACCCCTCGTCGCCTTAGAGCCGCCCAGATGTTTTCATGATTAAGTCGGTCGAATGCTTTTTCGAAATCAACGAACACCAGCAGAAGAGAGTCCTGGAATTCGTTGATTTGTTCCAGTATGATTCGTAGCGTTGTGATGTGGTCCACACATGATCGTCCGGATCGGAATCCAGCTTGTTGCCGTCGGAGTGTAGCGTCGATTTTCTCCTGGATCCTGTTCAGGATCACTTTGCAGAGTACTTTGAGGGTTGTACAGATCAACGTTATGCCTCGCCAGTTACCGCACTCTGTCAGGTCTCCTTTCTTCGGGACCTTTACGAGGATACCCTGCATCCAGTCGGCCGGGAATGTTGCAGTATCCCAGATGTCAGCGAAAAGACGGTGCTACATTTGTGCTGATAGGGCAGGGTCGGCTTTCAGCATTTCAGCAGGGATGCAATCGATCCCAGGTGCTTTGTTGGATTTCATGTTTTTGATTGCCGCTTCTATTTCAGCCAGCGAGGGCGCTTCCGAGTTGACGCCATTTATGCGACTTACTGTTGGCGCTTCAAGCTGCGGGTTCTGTTGGCCATCGCTATTCGTGACTCGGAAGAGTTGTTCGAAGTGCTCAGTCCATCGTTTGAGCTGATCTGTTCGATCGGTCAATAACTGACCTGCTCGGTCTTTCAGCGGCATTCTTGCATTAGTCCTTGCACCACTGAGGCGGCGAGAGATGTCATAAAGTAATCGGATATCTCCATTGGCGGCGGCTCTTTCCCCCTCTTCGGCTAGGGAGTTTGTCCAGGCTCTCTTGTCTCGTCTACAAGCTCGTTTAACTGCCTTTTCCAGCTCCGCATATCGTAAGCGGGCGGCTGCTTTGGCTGACCCGGTACATGCCTGCTCAATTCCGACTTTCGCCTTTCTCCGATCATCGACCATCCTCCAAGTTTCATCCGACATCCATTCACTCCTTCTTCCACAAACTTTACCGAGAGTACCATGGCTCGTCGTGATAAAGGCATTCTTGATTCCACACCACTGTTCTTCGACTGTTCCGTCTGTCGGCAGCTCCGAGGCTCGGGATTCTAGCTGTTCAACGTATGCCCTTTTCACCTCTGGATTCTCCAACCGGCGGACGTCGTATCGACACCCGACTTTCTCCTCGCGCCGTTGGACACGTGCAACTCTCAGTCGTATCTCGCCAAGGACGAGGTGATGGTCAGATGCAATGTCTGCGCTTCGCTTGTTGCGGACATCAAGAAGGCTCCTTCTCCATTTTCGGCTGATGCAGATGTGGTCAATTTGATTTTCTGTTCGGCCATCTCGGGAAACCCAAGTGACCTTATGTGCTGGTCGATGGGGGAAGAGCGATCCACCGATCACCATGTTGTTATTGCCACAAAATTCTACAAACAGCTCTCCGTTTTCGCTCATCTGTCCTAGGCCATGGCGCCCCATGATGCGCTCAAGGTCTTGATTGTCGGAGCCAATCTTTGCGTTGAAGTCGCCCAAATGGATTTGAATGTCACCCTTCGGAATTCTCTCTACCACGCTGTTCAGTTGACTGTAAAACTGCTCTTTCTCCTGCAAATCGGCAACGTCAGTTGGCGCATAACACTGGACCATTGTAAGGTTTCTAACCCGTGTTCTAAATCTGGCTACGATTATTCTTTCGTTTATCGGTTCCCATCTAATGAGGGCCGCGTAGGCCTGCGGGCTTAACAGGAAACCAACTCCTCGTTCCCGAGTAGCATGTTCTCCTCGTATGCCAGAGTGAAGCAGGACTTGCCCGGATTGTGTCTTGTGTTCTCCAGTATTAGGCCAACGGACTTCGCTCAGTCCCAGAATTTCAAGCTTGAGGCGGCTAGCCACTCTAGCAAGTTGTTCCAGTTTGCCTTGTTGGGCAAGGGTTAAAACATTCCAAGTTCCAATTCGTGTCCGTGTTTTCATGCTAAAAGTCGTCGCCAAAGTTCCAGATCGGTCATTTCTTTCGGATTCCGTAACAAGTTATGAATCGGGAGCAGTAGGTTGTTAGCCTAAAGTCCCTATCCCGCGATGGGGCTGCCATCTTGGACTTAGCTGGCGGGAGCCGCATTTCATAAATTCAGCCGCTTGCTGCAAGACAGACGCTGTTTGAGCCGCCCCTGACCTGGAGAACAGACGCTCGGTTGTTGTTGCACGCCGCCCCTGACCTGGGGAACAGACGCGTGCGGCCACCTTCTCAGTCTGCATGCGACCAAAGCATCCACCGGGGTTGGGTACCCGATCTCCGCTTAGGTTACTCGCACCCCAGCCGGCACCGCGGGGAGGTAGAGATAGGAGTTATGAATAAGAGGTGATATGACCACTATGGGGTCTCGTGTTGCACATTATCCACCGTTTACCAGCCAAACTTACTTACTTATCGAAACTAAAATCAGGGGTCGGCCAAAGGGGTCGTCCATATTAACTATTCACTGTTGATGCGATATTGTCGCTAATATACATCGGATTCAGATGAAAATTGGCACACGAGAGTTTTGAGGGACGAGCAACCGTTTTCAGGTACTAAATTTAGTGTAAGGGTCCGGCAAAAGGGGTCGTCCATGTTAAACTTTCAATATTTTTGCATTATTGTCATAATTATACATCGGATTGGGATGAAAATTTGCACACGGTAGTTTTCAGGGACAGGCAATCGATTTCAGATGTCAAATGTTTGGCCAGGGTCGACGAAAGGAGTCGTCCGTATAAATTATTTTTTCACTGTTTTTAGCAATAATGACGTTATTTTACAATGGATTGCTTTGAAAATTTGCACACGGGAGTTTTGAGGGAAGGGCAATCGATTTCAGATATCAAAGATTATATAAGAGCCCCCGAAAGGGGTTTAGCTTTTCGGCAATAATTAAGTTGTTATGCAATGATTCAGTCGAAATTTATACACGTGGTTTTTTGGCACGGTCAATTGATTACTGCTTTCAAATTTAGTAGCAGACGACAGACAAAGTGATTATCGAATATTTTTGCAATTATTACTTAACAATGAATTCAGAAGTGCATCTGGATAATGCTTGACAATGGACTTTCATACAAACTGTTCATGACATATTCCAAGTTGAAAGCGAAACGGAGTTCGTATGGGATCAGCTAGTAATTTATAAAATTCAAAGAAAAATTGTAATGTAAGAAATGTTAGAAATGTCACCAATATTAAGAACGTCGAAAATTTAAATACTTTTAAAATGAATAATAAAACCAAAAAAAATCAAAAAGTCGAACATTAAGATGGTTAAAACTTCTTAAATATCCAAAATGTCTGAAAGGTTAAATAAATAAAAAAATTCAACAATTTCAAAAATATGTCTAAACTGACAAAATTTTTCAATGTGTTGAAATTCTCAACTGTCCGAAATATCAATGAACTTTTAACCGTCAAAGTTATTTCAACCGTTAGCGTTAAATATGACTAAAATGTCAATCGTTTAAATGATCTGAACTGTCACAAATGTTAAAATTCCAAAAAAAAACGTATTTAAATCAGAGATACACACTACACACTCGCACTTTGTTCTTCTCTGCAGAACGATTTTATTTCGTTAAACTCATACTGCAATGATGCTTTCGGTAGTTCAAATCGGAATTCATCAGGGACAGTGTTGTCAGATTGCAAACCTCATAAATCCGTAGATTTGGCGCAAAACGAAAAATGTACTGATTTTGAACTTGATTACCTTTTTTTGGTCCTCAGGTAGAACTTTTGTTTATCCGTATAATTTTCCCTGAAAATTTCGATAATTGGTAGGAAATCCGAAGGGAATGCTGAAAATCCGTAGGGAATACTGGAAATATAGGCGAAATACAAAAACTGAAGTCCCCTCAAAAGGTGTAAGTGAAGCGAGCAGAACTTTGGTTGGACTGCAGTTAATTTCGAAAACACCATTTAAATATCTGATTATGATTAATGATCATAATTAATTACAATGATTATAATTAATATAATTAATTTGATTGAAGTTTTCATATTTTTCAATATAAATTCAGTTAGAAATTAGAAATTTTTCGAAAGTCTGGAGAAATTAGGACATTTTATAGACCATTTTTCGGAAATCAAGACAACTTAAGCGTTTTGGAAAAATCAGGATGGTCTCTCGAAAATCAGGACACATCCTGAAAAATCAGGACACCTGGCACCTCTGATGCAGAACTGTTCTCTTCATTTTGTGCCCATTGACGTAATGATTGGAACGAAGATCTGCACATAACAAGTTAAACTCGAAAGAAATTAGCCAAATGACTTTTTCCGAGGCAAGTTAACGCACATCTGATTAAAATGTGAAAGTCATAAATGTGAAAAATATTTTTTAAAATCAAACTTGTCAAATATTTTATTTAGAAGGATCTAAATCTAATGGATTATTAAAAAAAACTGAAGTCTCGAATTAAAACCTTCGAGTTTTTCGGAAGCTTTAATGGCATTCTTTAACAATCGTTAAACCTATAAAATTGCATTTTTTTTTCTAAAATCAAACAGAATTTTTAATCCTTGGGAAACATTGAAGTTTCCTCATATTCATGTGGCTAGTGTGAGTTCTACTTCAAAAAATATGCAAAGGTTTAAAAATGTTTGAGTTCATCAAAATATAATCCTTTGGAAACAAAAGAAACTTCCACGTACTCATAACTCAAAATTTATTCAACCTGAAATATCTTCCTGGATTTTTTCTGTCTTCATGATCTAAAAAAATCACAAGGGAACTTAAAATTACTTGAATTTACTGAAAAATCAGCAGAAACAAGGGTAACCTGTGAAAATTTTGCGAATTTTTAGAGTTTTTTTTTACATATCTTTAAATTAAACCGGAAATTGCCCAATAACATATATGAATGAACGAATGAAGTTTTCCTTCAAAAAGTTTATTGGATGCGTTAACTAATAACTCATTTCAGTTTTTTTTTCTTCATAGTAAGATCCTCTAGTACAACATCCCATTTACAAGCCTCTTCACATAACAATTTTATGACACCCTCCCCGTTTAATGGCTTTATGAACCTCGGAGGTCGATCTTGAGAGTGTTCCCGCAGACACCGATTCGAATATTTGCGGAAGGGCAGGCTGAATTCCAATATAATTATTTAATTCGAAAGCGCACGTTTTTTCACTGTTGGTCGCTCAGTGTTATTGAATCTCCGAACATGGAGTTCTCACGAGAGGAAGGACCCACTCCAAAAAAAAAAAACATTAATAAAAATCAGGGAGCCCTTCCACGACTCAATCTTGTCTTAAGAGGAAATCTGACCATGTTACCTATCGCCAGCAATAAGTTTCGACTGTTTATTGATTTACCCTTTGCTGCTTGACACTAATTAAGTGTTGTTTTTTGTTGTCTCTTATTTTTTGCAGATCGTTGGAACGCCTCGAACGGACATTAAGTAGCAAGATTAAGCGCATTCCAGCAGCCGGCCATTCGGTTTTTCAATTTTCGGAAAGTACTAGCTGCCGGGCACCGTATTTGGGATTAATCCTGTGACCACTTAGGACTGCAAATATGGCCACTCCATAATAAGTGACGAGGGACCTTGGCAAAGGACGAAAATTGGCTGGCGATAAGAGAGTCTGTTACTCGTCGTTACTTTAATAACCGGAACTGAGTTAAGAGCTGATGTTGCGTGAAGACTGAAATTGATGCTTTCAGTTCAAGAAGCCGAGGGATGTCACCAGCACGGTGTTTTTGTCGATAATTGCCTGCGGACGACCCTGGCCGTGAATGACCGAGAACCCTTGCTCGGGCTCTGACTTGATCAACGAAACACCGGACAACTCTCTGTTTAATGAGATGTAGCCATCGGAGCGGCTTCTAAGGCCGAGAAAGCCTGTCGTTTGTCCTGTCTCGTTATTGACCGCGCGTGTAATTATAACTTAGTTCTGTTGGATAGTTCGGAGGAATCGAATCGGAATTTTTACGTAACGCCCTTCCCCTTTTGGAAGTAACTTAAAATGTCTGAAATGAGTCCAAGTGGCGCAGATGGAGTGGGGGGAGGATCCAACCCAATAAGTCGAGCCGTATCACCCCCACCTCAACACAGACAAGGTCCTCTGCCGCCGATTCCGGCCGTGAGGACTTCTTCCCTTCCGCCAAATCAGCAGCAGCCAATCCCTCAACCTCGATCCAGTACCCAGCTGACTACCCAAGCGATTGTGCATCATCATCATCACAATCCTCAGCAGCCTGCAGTCAGCTCTCAACATCCGCAGCCGCCAATTCATCTTCAACCTCAAGTGATCATTGCTTCTGGTCCTCCACCGGGACCGCCTAATGTTGGTGCAAGTAATAACAGTGCTGCTGCGATACTTCAGATGCAACAGCAACATCAGCAACAACAACAACTTCATCAATTGCAACAGCATCAGCAGCAGCATCATCAGCAGTTGCAGAATCCATCGAACGGGATGATGATGATGATGGGTGCCGGCGCTGCTTCTGTTCCTGTTCCTCCGGCATCTGGAGCTTCTTCTGGAGCCATCGGTAGCAATCAGGTGAGTGCTTGTTTTATTAATTTTTTTTCTGGTACCTTCCCTCCTC
Source organism: Uranotaenia lowii (assembly GCF_029784155.1). Classification (NCBI taxonomy): domain Eukaryota; kingdom Metazoa; phylum Arthropoda; class Insecta; order Diptera; family Culicidae; genus Uranotaenia; species Uranotaenia lowii. The sequence continues at coordinate 25,133,481 of NC_073691.1, read as the reverse complement.
TTATTTTGAGTTGATGATACGAGTGGTTTATTTACCTTATATCGAGTAATTTAGAAGAAAAACCTAAACCTTATCTCCATTCTAGACCTTATAGTTTAAGACATAGACTGAATTTAAGAATTTCGATTCTGCACTTCGTTTATCTCTGAAAAAATCGTCTTTCGAAGTTTCCTACAAATTTTGCAAGTACTTCAAAAGTCTCTTGAAAGGTGCTCGTGAATTACAAAAAAAAATCAAACAATGTTCACATGCAAATAAGAAACCAAGGAAAATCTCGACGTCTTGGAACGTATGTAAGTATCCGAAGAATTTGAAAACGTCTTTAATTTCGACTCAGAGTTTACAAGTAAATCGTATACCTTTTTAATGGAAATCTTGTCTATAAGTTGCTCAGACGTTTCAAGATTATTTTTTTTACATTCGAACATTAATAAGATATTTTTAAAGACGAAAACTAATATCACAGAGAAAACTTCATTTTACAATCACTTGAAATCATTTTTTTTTGTCAACTTTGGAGCCCATGATTGTAACTCAAAATCTTGTTTCAAACTGATTTAAATTACATATTGCTTAAAGATATTCCTGTTACTATGACTTAAATCTTTTTTCTAAAAACTTAGTTTTAAACCCTTCAATCGAATACCAAATTTTCAGAGTAAATGAAAATATTAAAAATTCTTCATTAATGATATACCAAACATTGAAGTCACTCACTAAGAAAATTTGCATAAAATTAAAAGTATTAAATTGTGAGCAATACAACTTGGCCACTGGATTAAAAAAATACACAAAAGAAAGGAAGAAATTTTTTAAATTTATCGAGTTGAGGAATATAATCTTTTTTGTTTTATATTTTTCGGTGAGCGCTCACCGAAAAATATCAATCAAAAAAGATTATAAGTATGTGCGATAATCAAAACTAAACTACAAGTTGAGAAATAGAAAAAATTAAACAGATTTACAAATAATGAGGAACAAATCGTTGTTCGAAGCTTGAACAACTGTGATCAAATCAATAGACAATATGAAGAAATTAATTTAAAAAAATCTAAAATTTATAGAAATAAACCATTTAAATGGACACAACTTAAATTTGTATCAAGAAAATTATGAGCTTAGAGCATTTTTCAGAATTAATTGAATGTGCTTTTTTTCAAATTCGGGAATAAACGAGTTGTTTTACAATTTTTATAGAAGTTTACACAACTTAAGAGGGAGAAAACCGGAAACCTTGTAAGGACTGTCGATAATCAAAAGAAAAAAAAATGAACTGATTTTAGAATTGAAAAAATAAAAATAAATGAAAACCTTTTAGGTATAAAAAATATTAATAAAAATCAAAAAATTAAAAAAAATTTAAACGAAAAATTAAATAAAAAAAATAATAGCAAAAAATAACAATAACAAACACAGAAAATAAAAAAAAAATAATAATAAAATTTTAAACAATAATGAACAATAAAAAATATAAATAAAATATCAAGAAAAAAAAAAAAGATAAAAAAATATATAAAGAAAAAAGATAAACATAAATATAAAAAACGAAGGGAAAAAATTAAGGAAATAATAAAAAAAAAATTGAAAAAAATATCAATTAAAAGATGAAAAAATATAAAATAAATAAATTTAGAAATGAAATAAATTTTAAAAGAAATTATGAATAAAAAAATGTAAAAAAAATTTCAGATTAAATAAACAAAAATGAAAAAAAGAGAAGAAAAATTAAAAAAATCATAATAAAAAACAAAAAAGATGAAAAAAAAACAAAAAATAATGGAAAATATGAAAAATAAAAAAATAAAGCAAAATAAGAATACCTGAAGAAATAAAAAACAAAAGAAATCAATAAAACAAATTTCAAATAAAAAAAGAAATTAAAATATCAAAAAAAAATTCAAAACTTTAAAAATATAAAAATATTAAATGATAAAATTATGAAAGAAAAAGAAATAAAAATTCAAAATAAATTTAAAAAAAAATAAAAAAAAAAACTGGAAAAATTAAAATCAAACATTAAAAAAATCTGCAAAATCAAGAACTTAAATTAAAAAAGAATTGAATACCAAAACATGAATAAAAATTAAAAAAAAAATCAAAAAATTAAAAATAACAAAAAGAAAAAAGTTTAAAAACATGAATAAATAAAGAATAATAGAAAATACACATTAAGAAAAAAATAAAACATAAGGAAATAAAATAAAAAATAAGGAAAAAAATAAAATAATGAAAATAACAAACAAACATTTTTTTTTAATTAAATAATTTAAAAATAGAAAAAAACAAAAATGCATACAAAAAAATTAATTTAAATAAAAAAAAAATATAAAAATAAAAAATAAAAATTAAATAAAATATTAAATTAAAAAAAATTAAAATTAAAAAAAAAATTGTAAAATATAAAAAAAATTAAAAAAAGACAAACAACAAAAATAAGAAAAATTACAAAAATTAACTACAAAATGAAAATAAAAATTGAAAGAAATTAAAAATTAAAGAAATCAATAAAACTAATTTTAAATAGAAAAAAAATTAAAAAAACGAAAAAAAATTAAAAAAAAATTCAAAATTAAAATTTAAAAAAATTAAAAATTATATATGTAAACATATTAAATGAAAAAATTAAAAATTAAAAGGAAATAAAAATTTCAAATAAACGATAACAAAATTGAAAAAATAATTTAAAAAAATAGACAAATAAAAATCAATCATTTACCAATCTGCAAAATCAAGAACAAAAATGAAAAAATTGAAAGCTTTTAAAAAATTAAAAATTAAAAAAAATTAAAAAAAATTATAATTCAAATACAAATAGAAAATTAAAAAAAATTAAAATAAAGAGATAGAAAATACACAATAAGATAACAAAAAATGTAAGGAAAAAAAATAAAAAATAAGAAACAAAATAAAAGATATGGAAAAAAAATTAAAAATATGAAAAAAAATTAGAAATAAGGGAAATAAATAAAAAAATAGGGAAAAAAATAAAAAAATAAGGAAAAAAATAAAGAAAAGAGAAAAAATTAAAAATAAGGGAAAAAAAGAAAAATAATTAAAATTATTTTGAAAAAATTAAAATATTAATAATTTTAAAAATTATAATAAAAATACAAAAAAATTTAAAATTAATAAAAATTATTGAAAATATTATAGATTTAATTAAAATAAAATGAAATAAAAATTGAGATAAACTATAATGAAAATTAAAAATTCAAAACAAATAAATTTTAAATTAAATTTAATATAACAAAATTAAAAAGTATATAAAAATTCAAAACATTAAACAAATAAAGAAAAATAAAAAAATTTACTGCAAAAGTTGTATTCGAGGTTTTAGGATTCAAATTATGGAAATTTTAAAATTATTTTCAAATTAAAAAATCCTTAAAATCAAATAAATAAAGACAGATTATGCCAAAAAGTCAACATAAATTTTAGATTGAAAAAAGTAAATAAAACCAACTAAAATTTTAAAAAAATAATTAAAAAAAACGAAAAAAACTACTCTAAAATTTATATCAGCAAAACATGAACAGAAAGGAAATTTGAACAAAGAAATTAAAATTTAAAAATTTCAAAAATTTTGTGTTAAGAATTTTCTTAAAGTGTAGAATGAATTTTTCAAAGTACAATTAAACCTTCCAAAGCTATTCGGGTCGATATGACTCGAAGCGCATATTTCAATCATTATAACCATCATTCCAATATAATGAAGAACTGAGATTTTTAAAAGACCAACTATGTTCTATTAAAATGATATTAAAATTATCGAGAAAAAACTAAAATTTGAGTTTTAAAAATCCGTTTATTAAAAATTGAGATGCAGCGAAGCAAAGCAAAAGTTTATAAAACATAAATTAATAGAACACATTAATTTTACAATGATTTAAAAAATAAAATTGTTTTTCGGGACTTTTTTCATTCGGAATTTTAGTTTTTCTAAACCTGATAAAACATATCAACTTGATTTTGAAATATTGAGAAAGAAGAATAAATTACCTACACAATGAATGTGAAATCAACAAACAACAGCTTAAGAGGGTTAAAAATAAAAACTTTAAAAACTTTCGAAAAAAGAAAACTTGTGAAAGTAATTGAAATTTGTAGAAACAAAACAAATTCGAAGTTAAGGTCATTTTTTTCAAATCGGGACAGCAGAAAAATTGAAAGAAAAGAGAATAAAATGAGTAGAATGGAGGACAAAAATTTAAAAAAATGAAAAGTGAAAATTTGGAAACAAAATTAAAAATGGAAAAAGGAAAGTAAAAATGAAAAATGAGTGTAAAAAATAAAGATTGAAAAAATTGAAAAAAAAACATAAAAATTTGAATGTAGAAAATTAAACAAAAAAAACTAGAAAAAAAACATAACGAAAAAAGTTAAAAAACAAATAAAAAAAGGAGAATATGTAAACTTGAAAAAAAATTAAAAAAAATGAAAATAACAAAATAAAAGGAAAAAAAATTTAACAAAAAAAATTAATCGAAGTTTTTTCCAACGTAAGTAAACCTGATTGAGATTTTAATTTTATATCCTGAGCTCAACTATTAAACCTTGGACCAGACAAGCGTTACTGGTATATGCATTATGAGCAAGGTTACCGAAAAAAAATTCTGTGTTTTTGCGACAAAAGATTCTGACTTTCTGTGATCTTCCCTTCAAATTATGTGATGGTTTTAGCATTAATTTTTTAAAAACAGTCATGAAAATTGAGTCTTCTTTTACATTTTACTTGAGAAAATTTAATTAACATCACCAATCCTATTATTTTTATCCAAAACAAAGTAAGAAATCTTAAATTTATGTTGACATAGAAATTTTATTTTTGGGAATACGTACAAAATTTGAAAATCTGTAAAATTTAAATATTTCTAAAATTCTGTGTTCTGTGACACAGATTCTGTGATGAAAATTTGCTCGAAGTTCTGTGAAATTATAGATTTTTCTGTGATCTCGGCAACCTTGATTATAAATTATGCATTTTTCTTCATTTCTGTCTGGTGCTGGTTTTTGATTTAGGATAATTCATTTGAGTTTGTTAATAGTTGTTAATTTTGATGTGAGGTGAAGATTTTTTAATTTTAATCCTGAATCTTAAATATTGTTCATTCACTATCGTAAGTTTTAACTTTTTTTGTTTATTGAATTCGAGACCCCTAGGAAAAAACCATTTCACACCGATCCAAAATCATTCTCTGTTTCTCGAAAAAGTAGGGTTGATTTGAGCGTAGGTGTTCCGCTTGAATAAATTTATTCCAATGATTTGAGATTTCTAATGTAAGCAAAATTCCATATTGTATTGAGACTTCTGGATAATATTATGTATCTCGGTGGAGTTCTGATAATCAGAGTTAGAATTGAAGGTTGAAACTTCAGCTAATTGAAATAGAAGAAATCTGCTACAATAAATTGCAGGGGCAGATTTCTGCTCAATATACTGGATAAACATTCCCGAATATGTATATTTTAAAGATTTTTAAACTTAAAATTTAGTTTCTAAAATATTTTTGACATACATTTTCTGGATTACGTTCAAATTTGAGGGAACTGCGGGAAGCCGCCAAGCACATCGTCCCGAGCTAAGTAATCCACAAACAAACCCAATTGAGAGACGGGTACGGAAAACTTAAATCACGCCAAGTGGTCATATTTTAACACCCGGGTTTTGCATTTACGCAAAATGCTTCTGCCATGCGATTCTGAAAAAGAGAGAGACCCCCCGTTTTTAGGTTAGGATTTTCGGTCGTCGGCCACCAACATCCTCCACTTGCATATACCCGTTCACTTATTCACTTACTTACTTACTTACTAACTTTGTGTGCAATAACGAGAATAAATGGTTTCCAGCTCTCGGCTTCGACGGCGGCAGCCCTCCAAACCAATCATATTGTCATAATGGATAAAATTTTACGGATGCAAAACGCGCTGCTGCTGTTTGTGTTTGCGAAAGCGAGATGCTTAAAATGCTTCCAGTTGCTAAAATTTACGAGACACCTAATGGGTGTGTGCAATTTTGTCCGACGGCGGCCACCATTCGCGAATTCTCGGATGAGTTTCGGGCGCAGATAAATATTTGAAACCCCGGCTTCCCCCAATTCATCGGTTTTGCTCTCTTCAAACGAAGTCGGTTGTTTGAAGATTGGGAGGGGGGGTCACGACGAATTTACGATTATTTTTATTGTAATATGTTTCGGGCCGTTTCGAATTTGAATAACTCGCTTCAAGTTTTTCTACGCATCACCAAACGTTTTCGTCGAGACGCGCGCGCCTCCAACTTTTTATTGGGGGTGTCGCATATTTTTATTGAATTTGACACAATTCCCCGTTCATCAACAAATGGCGAAGACGGCGATGCTAAGCATCGTCATATTTTTTTATCTTCTTTCAAGGGGTCAAACAATCGGAATGACAAGGGCGACTCCACCAAAATGACGAATGATTAGCCTGTTCTACCTCCTTCCTCACTTTGTATCGTTAATCAAGCTGTTGTCGTTTGTTATAATCAATTTGATGACGATGAGGAGACGATGAGATCATACGTTTTTTCGGAAGGTGTGAGTGATATCATCTTCAGTTCGATCGTGTCAAACTCTAATGGATCACCCCAAAAAAGTTTACCGCTTTTCTGGTGTACAAATTAGCATATGTTTTCGGCATTTCCGGTGATAAAATTCGGGTGGCATCTCTTAATTTTGAGAGACAGATCCTCTAAAGAAGATAAAAGCTTTCTGTCCAATAGCAATAAAATTTGTTCAACAAGAGAAGATGTTTGGTGTATTTTCTATAAGTGGAAGTCCCAATCCGATATCATCAATGGACATTGATAGGTCTCAGTATTATATGTTATTTTCTATCAGTCTAGTCTCATCGGAACAGTTTTCTGAAAAAAAAAGAATTTGAACAACATTTTACCAACAACAAGTTTTCAAATCAGTTTTAAGCCGAAGTCTCATCCCATGTGAAAATTGCATCAAGAATATTGGCAGAAAACGGTCCACACCCAATTGCTTTTTCGCTAAATCGGAAGTCTTTAGGCCAACTACAATTTTCAGAAATTTCATCCCTGTTTCTGTGATTTTCAACCGGATATTCAATTTACTGTTAGCAGATTTGTCTCAATTCGTGAGAACAACTATCATTTAACGGAAGTCTCAATCAGATAAAAAAACTTCTGTTGACGTTAGAAATCTTATGCATATTTACGATTAACCTTCTACAAAAAATTGATTGAAGCAGAAGTCTCAATCCGTCTATATTTTGACGAGCGAAAGATTTAAAAGCTTAGAAATTTTTTATATTTTGCAGAAGACTTAATCCACGTGTAAACGAAGTTATCGAAATATAGACAATAATATTTTTCCAACAAAAATTTCTTGAATATTCTAAGCTAACTGAAATTCTTAGAAATCCCAATCCGTTTCGGTGTTGTTCAATCAGATGTTAAATTTTTTGATAGCAGAAGATTCCCAAGTTGTGAGAGCAACTATCATAAATCGATAGTCTCAATCAGATTTAAAAATTCTTTTGATTTTAGAAATCTCACTTCCTAGTCAAGTCAAGTCAAAAGTCACAGTTTAGGAGCACCGTCCTTGGATACATGTATTGATAAATTCTCAGCACAGAAGAAGTCTCAATCAACATTTTTGCTTGTCAATTTGAATTTTCTTAGAAAACCTTAAAAAAACGGAAGTTTCCATTGGCGTTGATAATTAAGGCAAAAAAAAATTATTCTCGTAAAAACAGCTTCTCTTTTCGAAGAATAACAAAATAGTCATTTTAACACTTACGAACAGTTGATAAATTGAACCAGAAATCTCAATCCACATGAAAAGATTATCGGAATTTAATTGTCTCAAATTTGAATTCCAGTATTCTTCGTTCTTGAATACATGTATTTAAAAAATCTCAGCACAGAAGAAGTCTCAATCAACATTTTTGCTTGTCAATTTGATTTTTTTTCAGAAAATCTTCAAATAAACGGAAGTTTCCATCGAACTTGATATTGTATGCTGAAAAAAAAAATTATTCTCGCAAAACCTACTTTTCTTTGAGAAGAAAAACTGATAGTCATATTAAAACTTACAAACAGTTGATAAATTGGACCGGAAGTCTCAATCCACATTAAAAGGTTATCGGAATTTAATAGTCTTAAATTTGAATACCGGTATTATTCTTCGTCTTTGGATAGCAGAAGCCTCAATTAATATTTTTGGTTTTCAATTTGTTTTTTTTTTCAGAAAGCCTTCAAATAAGTAGAAGCTTTCATCGGCGTTGATATTCCGTGCTTACAGGAATTTATTCTCGTAAAAACCTCTTTTCTATTTGAAGAAGAGCAGCTAGTCGTTTTAAAACAGTTGATAAATTTAACCAGAAGTCTCCATCCGCATCGAAAAATTATCGGAATTTAATAGTCTGAAATTTGAATTCCGATACTCTTCAACAAACATTCAAAAGGAAGTCTCAATCAGTGCAGTTTCAAGATAGCATTACGTCCCAAATATGATTCAAATGTATGTCAGAACAATTTACAGACAGCAGAAGTCTCAAGCTTTGGAAGTCATTTTCATTTATCGCACCTCTCATTGCTGCTTATATAGCTTAGAAAAAACAATATTCTCTGGAACGAACTTAAAAAATGAAGTTTCAATTAATTTATTATCGATTTCCATCCATTTTAATAAAATTTCTGTTTTGGAAAATCTCACCACAAAAAAAGCTTCCTTGAGGTCAAAGTTTCAAAAAGAAGTCTATAGCTGCCAGTGCGAATACGTATTTTCTCATCAGAAGTTGTCTCAGAACACTACACCAATTCTGAAAGCAGAAGTCTCAATTCAGTTTACCTGAATCATCAAAAAGATCACCAAATTCACTTAAAAAAGATATCCTTTCAGATAGAAATTTTGAATTTTCTCTACAGTTTTTAGCTTAGCTTAGCTTGATTGACTACTCACATCCACCGTTAACCGTTGAATATGAAATGCTTTGTTCAAATCTTCTATGGAATTATTCATCTTTACACAATTTTATTCATTCGTTTATTTATTTTTTGTATCTTCCTGATAACATTTTTAATGAACCTATTGTTACAATCAATGCATTTGAATTTTCACTACAGTGTTTAGAAGCAAAAATCTAATGATAAAAAAAGAACTAAAATATACTGTAGTCAGTGGAAGTCTCAATCTTATGTGTTTATTTCCTCAAAGTGGTACTCTCAATCTGGTCAGTTACATTCTTTTGACAACTTCTATCATTTTTAATTAACAGTATCTTCAACTTTTTCTTCGCCGGCAGATGCGCAGAGCAGAAGTCTCACTTCGGATTTGTTAAAGTGGTCTCAATCATCAAAACACTTCTTTACATATTCAAAATTACAATTGAGCTCAAGAAAAATGCACACAGTTTTCTCGATAAAACTGTTGAATGGTCGGTGCCATTACTGGAAGTTGAGGTTTCAATTTGTACTCGAGTATGACCACATTGGCGGAAATCTCAATCCACTACAATATCTTGGTTAAAAAAAACTATTTTTCTTTTTAAATTAAGTTTAAGTTGAACCAATTCCAATTTGTTTTGTTCTAGCAGAAGTTGCAATCAACTGTAAAATCAGGTAAACAAAATAGAATCAAAAAAGAATTTCGAATTCCAACGTGATTCTAGAAATATTCGTTTTAAACTAAAGAAATTGAATGTTAATTCAAATTTGCTAACTACTACGTAGAATTTAAAATTCGTTAAATCATCAACAAGAAATAAATTCAAATATTGTAAAAATAAGAAATTAATTTGGTTGAGAATTCTCTAATTTTGAACGTTTCATTTCATTCAAAAATCTTTCTGATTATGCAGATAAAATTCAATGAGCATATTCGAATAATTTATGTTTTTCGCACTCCGGTTTTCCGTTCGAAAAGAAAAATGGCTTTTTGGAATTCATAAACAACCAAAAAAAAGGCCTTAATGTTGACCACAGATCATCGGCATTCCGTTTAGTTAAAACAGACCGCACATTAGCATTCAAAAAATTCCCTCGGAGCCACAAATTTCGTGAGCCACACGTTTCAGGCGTTGAGCCGTAAATGGCTGTCCAAGACCGGATTTGGAAGTCTCTCTAAACCAAATCTTTTTGAGAGGAAGAGTCCTTCCCCATGCCCCGAAAAACATCGTATCGAAGCAAAGAACGATCGTTATATAATCGATACATATTTGATGGCAGTTTAAAAGGTTCCATTCCGGAAAACAAATAGTCGACCGAATCAAAACGGATGAACAAAAAAAAACACAAAAAAACAAACACCAAAAATCCAAAACCGAACATCGTAAATTTGGTGGTCGGCTTTTCGAGGTATCGATTAATCCCTCTTTAAAAAAAAAATAAAAGAGGGAAAAAAGTCAATCGTTTTGGGGATGTCTCTCAGTGTTTGTTTTTCGAGATTCTGAAGAAGAAAAAACCCAATAAATTGGTACTCAAAATAGCGGTCAGTGTCGTTTCCGTTTTGGTTGTCTTTTGTTGTTTTTTGAACTTCTGATCAAGTTTAAGAATTCGGGAAACAAATCTTTCGAACACGAGCTACACGGATCCGGGATCGGATTCTGGTGATTATAGAACAGTTATCGTCAGGTCATAATTTATTAGCTTCTTCTGTTTGCTAGCGGTTTCGAGAATTGGGTCAATTGGGGGATAACTGGAAGAAACCGACAAATTGAATAATCATGGCCTTGGTGAATCATGGCCGATTTTTTTTTGTTTTTTATCAGCAACGAATGATTGTTTGTCAAAAAGTCAAGTAGAGTCAAAACTTCAAAGAGTCAAAATATCAGAGAGTCGAAAAAATCAAAACGTCAAAAAGTCGATTGTCAGAAAGTCAAAATTTCCGAGAGTTAAAAACTTTTCACTGTTTGACTTTTTTCAGCTTCAATTCATTAGTCGATTGTCGAAAATGCAAGTGAGAGAAAAGTTAGACTGTCGTAGAGTCAAAATTTCAGAGAGCTGGGAATTCAGAGAATCCAAAAATTAGAGATTAAAAATATTAGAGACTAGAATGTCAGAGAGTCAAAATTTCAGTGGGTTAATGTTTCAGGGAGTCAAAATGTCAGAGAGTCAAAAAATTAGATGGTCAAAATATCAGAAGGTCAAAATGTTAGAGAGTCGAAATATCAGAAATCAAATTTTAGAAAATCTTATATTTAAGAGAGAAAAATCATCAGGGAGTCGAAATTTAAGAATTTTAATGTTTCAGAGCATCAAAATGTCACAGAAAAAAAAAATAATAGAGTGAAAATATCAGATAGTCAATATGCCAGAGAGTCAGAATTTCAGGGAAAATATCAGAGTGTCAAAATATCAGAGAGTCAATATGTCATAGAGTCAATATATAAGAGATTCAAAATGTCATAGAATCAAAATATTAGAGAGTCAATATTCCAGGAAGGCAAAATATCAGATAAGAAAGTCAATATATCAGAGTGAAAATTTCAGAGAATCGAAATATCAGAACGTTAAAATTTCAGGGAATCAAAATATCAGAGAGTCAAAATATAATACGTCATAGAGTCAAAATGACAGAGAATCTAAATATAAGAGAGTCCGAATATCAAAGGGTAAAAATTCTAAGAATCCAAATATAAGAGATTCAAAATGTCAAAGAGTCGCACGTCGAAGAGTCAATATTTTAGGGAGTCGAAATATCAGGGAGTTAAAATTTTAGAGAATCAAAATGGTTGATAGTCAAAATGTTAGAGAGTCAAAATATCAGAAGATTGAAATCCTTGAGAGTCAAAATGTTAGAGCGTCTAAATATCAGAGTGTCAAATTTTAGAAAGTCTAAAATGTCAGAGAGAAATAAATATCCAGAAGTTAAAATTTATAAATGACAATATTTCAGAGAGTCAAAATATCAGAGGAAAACCGTATAAGAGAGTTAAAATATCAGAAAGTCAATATGTCAGAGTCCAAATGTCAGAAATTAAAAATATCAGAGAGTTAACAGTTCAGGGAATCAAAATATCAGAGAGTATGCAGAGAGTCAAATTTAAAAAAGTTTTAAATGTCAGAGGAAAAAAATATCCAGGAGTAAAAATTTATAAATGTCAATATTTCAGAGAAACGAAATATCAGAGAAAAAAAGTATAAAAGAGTCAAATTATCATAGAGTCATATGTCAGAGAATCAAAATTGTCAGAAAATCAAAAATTCCAAGAGTTAAAATTTCAGGGAATCAAAATGTCAGAGAGTCATTATATGAGAAAGTTAAATTATCAGAGAGTCAAATTTTAAAAAAAGTCTTAAATGTCAGAGGAAAAAAATATCCAGGAGTAAAAATTCATAAATGTCAATATTTCAGAGGAACGAAATATCAGAGAGAAAATAGTATAAGAGAGTCAAATTATCAGAGAGCCATATGTCAGAGAATCAAAATATCCAAGAGTTAAAATTTCAGGGACTCAAAATACCAGAGAGTCAAAATATCAGAGAGTCGAAATTCAGAAAATCAAATAATAAGAGATTCAAAATGTCATAGAGTCAAATGTCATAGAGTCCAAATTTCAGAGAATCAAATTTTCGGAAAGTCAAGATATCAGAAGGTCGAAATCCTTGAGAGTCAAATTTAAGAATGTCTTTAATGTCATACAGTCTCAATATCAGAGAGTCAAAATACTAGAGAATCAACATTTCAGAGAATCAAAAAATCAGACATTCATAACATAAGAGAGTCAAAATATCAGAGAGAAAAAATATCGGAGAGTCAAAATGTCAGAGAGGCAAAATATCAGAAAGACAATATATCAGGGAATCAAAATAGCAGAGAGTCGTAATATAAGAATGCCAAGATATCAGGGAATCAAAAACACATAGAGTCAAATTCAAAAATTCCAATAATTTTCAACTGCTCTATTTTTTAAATTGGCCATTTGAATTTTTCAGGGAATCAAATAATCAGAGAGTAAAAATATGAGAGAGTGTAATAAAAAAATGTCAAAAAATCAGGGAGTCAAAAACACAAAAAGTCAGAGTCAAAATATCAAAAAAAAAAAAAAAATTATAATTATATCTGACATTATAATCATTTGACTGTTCATTGATGTTGTTTTACTAACTCGTTGACTTTTCTATTATTTTTATTTTTCACTTTTGAAAGTTTCGACGACTTTTTGATTTTTTGCTGTTTGACTTTTGGATTATTTGACTTTTTGACTCTTTTTTTTTTTATTTTTTTTTACTTTTGACTTTTATCGTTTTGGTTTTCCCGACGATTTTTTTTTGCTTTTCCACTTTTTGAGATTTCGAATTGTTGGTATTTTTTTTACTTTTTGAATTTTGAAATTCGACTTTCGACCGTTGACTTTTTTTTACTATTTTGTCATTTTGACTACTTAACTCTTTTTTTTTACCTCAACTGTCGACTTTTTAATTATTATTAACTTTTTGGTTTTTTACTTTTTAACTTTTCAACTTTTTGAGTCTTTAACCCTTTGACATGACTTATTTGTTCAAACGGAAATGGAGCTTTTACACTGAATCTTCCTGCCAAATTATCTTTTCCATGTAGCCATTCAGCTGTTAAAAGACACTAAACTTACAACATCGCTCATAACCTTGAAACTGTTCTTCGTTGTAATCTCTTATTATCCAAACCGGGAAGCTCCAGCACAAATAGCGCTAACTGAAGGCAAGAAAAGCAAAACAACAACACCATAGAAGAGAAAAAAAGATTCCAACTCTAACGTAAGACGCAACAAAAACTTACTGTGACAAAAGCTTGGAAAGAGACAAAAAAAAACAGAAATAAAAACTGCATAAAAGCTAGCTGCAATCGGGTATTTCCAAGCCGACGAAGAAGAAAGAACGAAACGGCAAAACTCGCAACGTAACAACGAAAACAAAACAACAACATCAACCAAAGTTTAAAACGTAAACAAAAACACTTCACTGCGATTTTGCTGCTTGTGCGGCGCGGTTCATTGCACATGTTTTGCTGCTCAGTTTCGACGATTGGACTTGGGATTGAAGTTGCATAAATTAACTTACAAACGATAATGATGCGGTTTAGCTGTGAGTTTTCGGTGGTAAAACGAGCGATAATTGATTAGAATAACATGTTCTCAATCCGAAAAATTCTCACTTATTCACTCGTAATAAATTGTCCAATCTCCAGAAAAGGATCGATCTCCATCATTGATAAACCGATTTTATCGTTTTTTTTTCAGACTTAAAAATTTATTCCAAAAAATAGAAAATCTGAGTTTAAAGATTTAAAGAATTTTAAAGAACTTCTGAAGATCGACCAATCCTGATTAGTATATCTAATAATACTTTATTAAATTAAAAGCAAATTAAACATTTTTTAACTGTTGCAGATTTTGAAGTTTGTTGTTTTTTTTCCATAAATTTGTTTTCTTTTTTTTAAGTTTCAAAAATAATTTCGTCATGATGTACCGACAAATCAGATTTCAGATTGGAGCTACGGATCAAAATAAAATCCAAATTTGATGAAAATGAATATGTTTGGTGTTTTATAGCATTTGGTTGGTGGCGATCCCGCTTGATGCTTGCGATGTTTCAGCTGCCGTCAACTAGTTCGAATGTCTGCAGATCAAAGAGATAAATCCCAGAAAACACAGAAACCGCAGAAACAGCAGATACACAAAAACACAACAAGAACACAAAACGAGACAATTTTTCTTGGTCGAACTGGTCGAACTCATTTTACGAGCTCTAGAGCGGGATTTTCTTTCCGTTGAGTTCGACTCGCTCTGGTAAACGCCTGAAAGTAGACTCGAAATAGCAATTTGCGATGTTCTTTTGATAATGTTACGGCGGTGACGTTTTGGTTGTGTCGAAGTTTCAAACGCCGCAATTTTAAAATAAGTTGAAGTCACTTCGCGTGTTTTATGCAGTTTTGTCTTATTGGTAGATTTCGTATGCATTATTACTTATTAATGAGGTCATCAAATTGATGACCTCATTAATAAGCGAATTTTCAAAGAGGTTTGTTATGTTTTTTTTTATTTCAAAAAGAGAGATAAGGATAATTAAAGCTCATGGAATATCTTATACTGAACAGGCACCTGCCCTAATTTTTGTGCCATTTCTGCGATTTTTAGAAATATCTTACTGAAAATTACTTTAAAAATCAAGCAAAGTACTTTATTTTAAATATTGGTTTATAGACTTTTCATACCAATGCTTCTTTTCAAATTACAAAAAATTGGAATAAAATCTGAACTCCTGAAATGGCTTGAATCATATCTAACGAATCGCCAACAAAAAATAAATTTCAATGGAAAGAAATCACTCCCTATTCAAGTCACTTCAGGAGTTCCGCAAGAATCTCATTTAGGACCCCTACTTTTCATACTTTATGTAAACGACATTTCCTTCATTCTCAAAAATCTCAAAATACTCATTTATGCCGACGACATGAAGCAAAGCAAGTCTTCTTTTCGGCAAAACTGATTGTGTAAATAATTTTTTTTTTTTTTTTTGAAAATCTATCAGTCTTTGTTCAAAAAACCATTGGTAAACAAAAGTTGACTACATTATTTTTTTTCATCATACTTTTTTCAAAGTTTCGATTCAATCATTTGTTTGAAACAGGCTGATGAATGTATGATATACGATATACGATATACTGTCTATAACTTGCTTAACATTTTCATTTTGCAGTCATCAATTTGTATTTTGAAACGATTTTTGTCTTTAGAACCCAAAAAGAAAGTGAAAACTGAATTACCTTTTTAGCATTCCAATCATATTTTAAAAGCCAAAATAAAATTCGTTCTCTGAGTTGTTAAAATCTAAAGAATGATCTCAAATGATCTCAGGTCCTCAAATATTTTGAAAGAAGCTGCCAAGGTTTATTTATTTTGATATTTGGGTAAAACCGAAAACTACTAAGACATCATGTAAAAAATGTATTTTGAATTTTTCCAATGATTGACGCATTAGGACAACTTTGATAAAGTTTGCGCTAGTCGTAAATATTGAGAAAATGGATTTTTCTGTCCAATAAATCAAGTAGAGTTCGGTTAAAAGGGCGATGTTGTTTAGTTCTCATTTTGAAAATCTATTTGTATTTCTAAATTATTGATTAAGAATTTCCCAAAAATATTCTGAGTACTGATTTTTTTTCATTTTTAAAATGATTAGAAGGAAAACAAAGCATAGTTTGAAATTAAAATGTCATTGCTGACAATATGATTCGCTCTTGCATAACTATAAGTTTCAACTATTTATATAAAAATTTTGTACCAAAAAAATTATTTTTTTTAGGAACCCGGAGTTTATTAGCTTCACCACAAATCAGATTCCAATAATGAACTTCCTTGGAGGTGGAATTATCGGTATAAGATTCTATGCCGGACTGGCATTAACAAGCTTTCTAGTAACTGGCATTGGCAGCTATAATCAAGACAGTTGAGAGCATGAAAACGAAAAGTAAGTTGGAAAGACAGCCTGAGTTGTTGATGAAAAATTGAGCGAGTTGAGAAGACAGCTCGAAAATGAAAGGAAATTGAGAGGACAGCCTGAGAAAAAGGGAGTTTCAAAGACAGCCAGAGTTGTTGATGAGAAAACAAACGAGGTGAGAGAATAGCTTGAAAATTAAAGGCGATTTCAGAAAACATCCTGAGTTGTTGATGATAAATGATGCGTGTTGAGAGCACAGATTGAAATCGACAGGCGAGTTTAGAGGACAGCCTGTGAGAGAGAGTTAAGAGGACAGCGTAAAATCGAAAGGCGAGTTGAGAGGACAGCTTGAACGTATTAATAAGAATCCCAAATAAGTTGAGAGGACAGCTTGAATACTAAAAGCGAGTTGAGGGGACGTCCTAAGTAATTTATGATTGTTAATAAGAAATCAAGCAAGTTCAGAGAACAGCTTATAATATAAAGGCGAGTTGTTAAGACAACCTGAGTTGATGATCTGAAATCTTGCGAGTTGAGAAGATGGTTTGAAACCGAAAGGCGAATTGATAGGACAGCCTGAGTTGTTGATTAGAAATCAAGCGGGTTAAGAGGACAGTTTGAAATGGAAAGGCGAGTTTAGAGGACAGCCTGAGTTGTTGATGAGAAATCAAGCGAGTTGAGAAGACAGCTTGAAATCGAACGACGAGTTGAGAGGACAGCCTGAAATATTAATGAGAAATCAAGTGAGTTAGAGAACAGCTTGAAATTTAAAGACGAGTTGAGAGAACAGCCTGAGTTGTTGATCAGAAATCAAGCGAGTTGAGAGGACATCTTGAATGCGACAGGCAAATTGAGAGGGCAGCCTGTGTTGTTGATCAGAAATCAAGCGAGTTGGGAGGACAGCTTGAAATCGAAAGGCCAGTTGAGAGGACAGCCTGAGTTGTAGATCAGAAATCAAACGAGTTAAGAGAACAGCTTGAAATAAACTGTCGAGTTGAGAGGACAGCCTGAAGTATTGATAAGAATCTCAAATGAGTTGAGAGGACAGCTTGAAATCTAAAGGTCAATTGAGAGGACAGCCTGAGTTTTAGATTAGAAATCAAGCGAGTTGAGAGGACAGCTTGAAATTGAAAGGTGAATTGAGAGCAGTCTGAGTTATAGATAAGAAATCAAGCGAGTGTAGGGGACAGCTTGAAATCGACAGGTGCGAGCTGAGAGAACAGCCTGTGTTGTTGATAAGAAATCAAGCGAGTTGAGAGGACAGCTTGAAATCCAAAGGCGAGTTGAGAGGACAGCCTGAGTTGTTGATGAGAAATCAAGCGAGTTAAGAGGACAGCTTGAATTCGACAGGCTAGTTTGGAGGACAGCCCGTGTTCATGAGAAATCAAGCGAGTTTGGAGTTGAGACGACAGCTTGAAATCGAAATGCGAGTTAAGAGGGCAGCATGAGTTGATTAGAAATTAAGAGAGTTGAGAGAATAGGCTGAGTTGATGACGAAAAATCAAGCGAATTGAGAGGACAGATTGAAATCGACAGTAACGGCTCACAGCAAAATTAATTAATGGGATTGACAATGAGTCCGACCCCGACAATGACCCCGAGTTCAAAGTCCAGAGTCCGGAGTCCTGAGTTTAGAGTCCAGAGGGCAGAGTCCAGAGTCCAGAGTCTTGAGTCCAGAGTCCAGAGTCCAGAGTCCTGAGTCCTGAGTCCAAAATCCAGAGTCCTGAGTCCAGAGATTACAATCAAGAATCAAGAGTTAAAAGTTCAGAGTTCAGAGTCTAGAACCCAGGGTGCAAATTCCAGAGTCCAGAGTCCAGAGTCTAGAGTCCAAAGTCCAGAGTCCAGTAGACAGAGTTCTGAGTCCAGAGTCCAGAGTCCAATTCCAGAGTCCCGAGCCAAAAATCCAATAAAATGAAATATGAGTGCATGTCTTTTTTTCATTTTTGCCTTTTTGTAGGAAGTTTTTGACATTTTTTGTAGGTAACTTGTGTCAATTTTTCATTTGGGCTATTGTTGCAATTTCAGTAATTTTTATATTTTTTGTCATTTTTGTCATTTTTATTCTTTTGGTTATTTTTGTCATTTTTGTAGGTAATTTTTTTCATTTTCGTAATTTTTGTTAATTTTGGCATTTCTTCATGATTTTAGTAATTTTAGTAATTTATGTCATTTTTGTAGGTAATTTTTGTCATATTCGTAATTTTTTAAATTTTTGTCTTCTAGTCATTTTTGTCATTTTTGCAATTTTAGTTATTTTTGTCATTTTAGTAATTTTGGCCATTTTTATCATTTTTGTAGGTAATTTTTGTTATTTTTTAAATTTATGCCATTTTTGTATTTTTTGTCATTTTTGTTGGTAATTTTTGTCATTTTCGTAATTTTTGTCATTTTTGGCATTTTTTTTCATATTTGTTATGTATAAAATTCAGTTACCAAAAACGAATGTGAAAGAAGCTGCATTCGAATGGCTACAGAACAGGGCGGAAAAAAGAACCGAATCAAAGAGTTGGATTACTGTCTGACAGAAATAGGACAAACTTAGTAATCCGGAAACAATATTCGAAAAAAGCTTCTCTCAAACGATGGAAGTTGAAATCTTTTCCGCATTTACTGGTACCTACTAAATATTTTTAAGAAACACATTTTTTTAATTTTTTGTCCTTTTTCATTATCAAATTTTTATTTTGAGTTCTGAAAATTACTTTCTCATTTTTCAATTTAGCTTCTAGGCTGTAATTCAGAAAACAAAGACTTATACATATATTTTCAGGTCTAAATTTTAAAAAAATCCTTGAAAAAAAAATAAAACATTTTAAACAAATAAACCTTGCTAGCTTCTATCCGACAAATGTTTAGATCTTCCAACGGAGGCCTTAAAATTACTCATTCTAGCACGTGCACGTTCTTTACAGATCAAAATTTGTAAGCCAGCTTAACCAACTCTCGGCTGACCCCAAGACTGTTGTTGCTCAAAGACTTTGCTTTGGGTGCCTGCCATTCTGATTTATGGACATATTTAGCTAATACCCAAAGGGTTTTGCCCGAAAGCCATCGACTAGAGGGTGACACCTTTTATGACCCTCGGCATGTAAGTTGCACATTCACAAAAGAGCTGGCTTTTCGTAATGTTCAAACAACCATCAATAACAACGAATATGCTCTGGCTCACTGGGTTGCTTCCTTTCAGCATCCGATCTAGGCTAATGTGGTTCGTTCTTTTTGAAGCAAGTTTGAGGTGACCAGGCAGGGGGTGGCAATCAATGGCTTGATTTATGACCGAGTCCGGTCCGAAGGTCGCGCGCAAAACTTCTACTCATTTTTGCGTCCAAACGACCAACAACAAGTGTCCGCGAACACCATCACGCAGATTGGGGTCCGCCCGGAGCGCGATTTTGCCTTCCAAGTTGGCTGCTCAATATCTGATGATTGATATGTTCAAATTAATCTTGTCGTTTTGCTTCGTCTTGTTCTTCTTAGAAAGAAAAAATAAATCAAGAATGAGGGGCGCTTAAGCCGGCACCTGACATGGGTCCGGATTTCAGGTGCCAATGGCAAATCGATTATAATTCTCTGAACCGATCGATTAGTCCGATCGAGGAATTGTGAACGAGCCATCACCTCTAACAAGTAATTTTGTGTTCTGCTGTGTATGATCTCTTGGGGTCATCTCAACGTTTAACAAATTATCTTTCAACAATCGATTGGTTCTTGACCGGTTTCCTAAAAGTTGTAAATTGAAACGTTAAGTGTGCTTGAGGAACATGAGTGATTCCTCATTTGTGAATCTTGGAAGATTCACTCCAACCCACTTTATGAAAAAAAGTAGGTCAACAGGTTTCCGGGAGAATCATCCCATAGTTTTCCATAGCAAAGAGTGAAAACCTTACTTAACACCTTTCGTGGTAAAGTTTTATAAAGGTGCAATCTACCGGAATTCATCAGCTTGTGGATGGGGTTTGATCAGCTGGGAAGATCCCTTGACCGGAATCTCCAAGCAGACGACGATCAAATCGTAAAAGTTATGACTTGAGAAAAAGCTTTAAAAATGCGCGCCCGCCCGCTCCCGAAAGTCGTAAAATTATAACTAGCCCGGCGGTTGATGTCCACAATTTTTTTGAAGAGAAAATTTGAATCCAAAACTTTTGGTTCAAGGTTTTTCCCCTCCGGTGAGATGCGTGCCAATGCTTTAATAGTGAAGCTAGCAGCAGCAAGGGCATATTTTTTTAATCACTTTTCAAATGCTTCATCAACAACCATAAGGAAAGTTCACACGAGATGACTTTCCTCGATAGTCAAAAGGTGCGTTTGTAACAATTGGAAAGTGGATGTGCGGTTTCTATCTACGTTATAAAACTTATTCGAAGGGTTTCGACTTCGAGCTACTGTTGTTTCTGACAGTTTTAATGGCTAAAAATTGGCAACATCCAGAGTTTTTTTCAAATCTCATTCTTTACAAATATTGCTGTGCTCTTGACTGTTCTTAAAACATCTCTTTAGTTAAGTAGAATTATTCAAAATACTTTGACGACCGGTTGTCAAATTTTTGCCGAAAATGCATATTTTTCCGTCACCTGCCGAAAATAGATATATACCAAAATTATTCTTAAAAGTAGAATCCAATATCGAACGGGCTTTCAAACCTCCTCATATGATTCTCTGTTTGAACTTCTATTCTATCAATCAGTAAAAAATTATCTTTAACAAAAGGTTTCCATGTGCGGTTTCTTTCAAATTTCTTTTCTTGAGTCTAAATCTACCACTATTTTATAAACTATTTTTAACACTTTTTTTGTCTTTCTTTTCGTTTCAGGTATGTCAAGCGTCATCATATTTTCAACATTCCACGAATGCGTTGAGGTAAAATCTAATACCAATAATGGAGTTGAATATTTTACGGGTTGTACTCCATTTACCCGAAAACCATTGCCCAGAATGAAAAATCCCCAGAACTTCAATCGCCAGAAAAAACCATTCCCCAGAATTTTTTTCCCCAGACGAACCATTCCCCAAAAAATTTTTCGCCAGAATGTACCATTTCCCAGAATTTTTTTTCACCAGAATGAACCATTTACCAGAATTTTTTTTGCCAGAAGAACCATTTCCCAGAAAATTGAAAACATGAATCCTTACTAGAAATTAATAAAAAAGGAATTGTTACAAAAAAATGGGGTTTCATAACTTAATTCTTTTGCGGCAAAGCCGCAACCAACGCCGAAGCTCCCAATTCCGAGGTGGCCGCCGACCCGCCGTCGGAAGCGGCGGCCCCATTACATTGGTCTAGGTCTGCCGGGGCTTCCTAGGTCTGCGTGAAAGCTAGGGGTGATCCCTTAGTCCCGTCCGCCACGCGACAGCGTGAAGGACAAAACGTCTTTCAAGTTCGAACGCGCAGCGTGAGGAGTCGGATACCAAAACGGTCTTTTAAAGGACCATGGTAAGCATTAAATCAATTAAAGTACCATAAACCATAAACAAAGCACAATATTGATTCTAAAATAAATTTAGTTGAAATTTACAAGAATTCATTAGAAAAAAAACATATAAAAATACAAGAGGCAAAAATCTGGGATTTGTGCCATTCTGGGGAAAAAAAATTCTGGGAAATGGTCCATTCTGGGAAAAAAATTTCTGGTAAATGGTGTATTCTGGGGATTTTTTTTCTGAGAAATGGTTCATTCTGGGGTTTGATTTCGGGTATTTGCCATTCTGGGGAAAATTCATTCTGGGCAATGGTTTTCGGGTAAATGGGATACAATCTATTTTACGACATCTTTGATCTACTTCAAAAATTCCCAAATTATTATTTGGTCAAACGTTGATTTCGAAAAAAATTCTAAGCCCAACTCAGGTCATAAAACCACTATACAAAATCCTGAAATTGTTTATGCATTTTTCCGTCAAAATTTGCTCACAATAATGGTCGTTTTAACCTTTGAGATATATCATAGCTAGTGCTAACGGACATAATGCTACTGGTTGTGAATTTGTGTCAAAGTTCAATACATATCAAGTTCTGTCCCCGATTAAAGTTACCCGTAGGCCGTTCAACAGCAAATCTTTAATGAAAGATATCAATCCGCCTTTGATGCAATAAAAAAAATCGAAAAAGATGTTTAGATCGTGACATAGAAATGACAGAAATTATTCAGATAGATAGAGCTGATTGCAATCCCAATCATTAATGCTGCATTTCTTATCAGTAAGTTTAATTTCTTTCCTTTAAAATAAACCTGTAGCCATGTTAATTTTTGATAATCTGGTAACAGTTCTACGACTCAGGTTAACAGATATTTCCGATACTTGATTCTTTTTTGTATAAACAACATATCTAAAGAAAATCCTATTGAAATCCGTTGTCGATATGATTACTTTCTGGTAGTTTACACCAATCTCACGAAAACTAATTCTCGTTATATTCAATTCGATAACATTGATACATTGAACAATATACAAAAATTCATAGTTAAGTCTCGAATCTTTCCATTCGTTAACGGTGTCAATAGTTTCTTGACTTTTTTTTTGAATATTCATCACCTATGAATTGTGCTTACCATTTTAGAGCATTTTCTTTTAGGATTAGCCATCTTAGAACAATTGTTTGTTCTTGGGTCTTATCGATTCAAGAATTGGATCAACGAAATTTGATCCAATCCTGTAAAAAAACTGACAATCCCACTCGTGTTCTATTAGCTGTCAAATGGATCGGAGCTGCGTCAAGTTTGGTTCAAATTTCATCAGTTTATTTTTCACCACTTTAGAAACAAATTGAGTTGAAACTGGAATAATGAACCACCAGTGTTTTTCTTTGGTCGGAATTTGGGATAAATCGGCTATATTTCCCCTCAATATAACATAATCTCTAAAACAACTGATTTTGGCTTAATACTTATTCTTAACAGCTGGTGCTTACGTTCAAAAAAGTTATTTGTCGCCCTTTCCGAAATTGTTTTACGGTAATCTTTTCAGAATCTCCTGACATTGAAAAAATGTCAACAAACTTTAAAAGTCAATGTCAGCTAAAAAGGCGGAGTTTCGACTTGTTTCAAAAGAGTGTTTTTTTTTTATTTTAACGGTTCCTACCTTAGGGAAACTTAATTAGAGCCGGTGCTAACTATCTGCTTATTTCACAACTCTGTAAAAAGTTAGATTTTGGCACCACCTTGCGGAGAAAAAGAGAACTAATTCAAATCCATCAATAGATAGCGCAAATATAGTCGAGTAACTTTGTCCAAGACACCGATGAGCTACAACCAACTCTCAGCCATGCAGTCAATTTGACTACAAAAGTGTGAACCCTGGCCCACGGTGGGTCGTAAGCATCAGCTGTTTGGAGAGAAAATGAGTTGGGAAATGTTTCTTTTAATGATGACTTAAAACGGATCGTTCGCTCGAAACGGTTAGTCCAGCCCGTTAGTAAAAGCTATGTGATGTATCCATAAAACTATACGTTCCAAAATGGTTTTATGGATACATCAAATAGCTTTCACTAACGGTCTGGACTGACTATTTCGAGCAATTTGGATTAGTTCTTCTCTTCTTCGTTTTAGGTTGTAGAATACCTCCAAATTCCACAGAACTCGAGGTATTGTATAACTAAAAATGAAAATAAGTGAAAGTGATGTCGAAGATATAATTAACAACTTTGTAGAATAAACCATGCCTGTATTTTGCTTCTGTAAAAAGCTATATCTTGATGCCATCTTGCGGAGAAGAAGAGAATTAATCAAAATCCATCAATAGATAGTGCAAATATAGTCAAGTAACTTTGTCCAAGACACCGATGAGCTACAACCAATCCTTTGGTCTGCAGTCAATTTTAACCACAAAAGTGTGGTTCCTGGCCTACTGTGGGTCATAAGCATCAGCTGCTTGAAAGAAAATTAATTGGTAAATGTTTCTTATAATAAAAATACACGTTTAAATGTTGGAAGACTTAAAACGGATAGTTTGTTCGAAACGGTTAGTCCAGCCCGTTAGTAAAAGCTATTTGATGTATCCATAAAACCATATGCTTTAGAATAGTGAAATAAGCAAACAGCTAGCACCGGCTATAATAATATTATTGAATCAAGTTTTCCTTAGGTAGGAACCGTGATTCCTAGTCCACTGTGTGGAAAATCTCATAATTTGTATTTATATTGTTTCAATCCTTTGAAATTGTAGATTTCTGAAGAAACGATTAATTCATTCAGTCAGTTGGTGCTAACGATCTCGACATGCCACAAAATTCATGCTTATGAGTAAAAATCTGCTCAGTTCTTTCGGATTCCTTAGAATTTATTGGAATACTCAATATAAATCTACCATTCAGTCAACTTAAATGGAATGCATCGAATCGACATTTGGGATACCCAGTGCCATTAACACAGTTTGTGCTAACGGGCAACAATGACAGATTTTTCGTACAATTTTCAGATATTTGGCTTAGGGTTCAATTTTCAAAAGGAATTCATTTCTATTGAGCAATGTAAACTCATACTTTGTATGTTAATTGTTTTGACTTTTTTTTTTATTTAACGCGATTTGAGGCCGGACAAATTTTGAATAATTCTTTGGTCACTTGGAGTTGAAACATCACGAGAGGGTATAAAAAAAATAATCTAAAATTTCAATAAATTGGAATCAATCGGATATAAGCTTGCATGCAACAAACTTGCATACAATCAACAGAGCACAAAACCAAAAAAACGAGTTATGTAGATCAAAAATTGGAAAAAAAAAATGTCGAATCCGTGATACAATTTCTATCGTCTACAATTTGACTTACGCTCTTTCACTTGTTTGAATTTTCGAAGAACTTATCAATTTTTTAAATAAAATATCTTTAACTTTATTTATTTCCCCCCTCGGGAATTTTTTGGAAATTGAAGGAGGGGGGGGGGGGAGAGTTACAAAAGAAAAATTTGATATTTGTAACGCCCTTATAGTTTTAGTATTAACTGAAACAAAGACAATTCTAATCAATGACAATTCCAGCGCATACAACTCCCAAAATTCGATAAATCAACTTGTATCAAATTGAACACGTTAAAAAATTCCCATTTGAAGCTAATCATAACACCCGAAAAAAAATAAAAGATTAGAGTTTCTGAATTGAAGAAATTGGAGATTAAATATCGAAAGTTCAAGACTCTTGATTTTTTTCAGAAAAAAAAAAAAAAAGAAAACAGTATTCATATTTTCTGTTTGTTGCAGTTCAGCACGCTTGATTGCGTCCCCCAAGAAAAAAAAATCCAATA
Source organism: Uranotaenia lowii (assembly GCF_029784155.1). Taxonomy (NCBI): domain Eukaryota; kingdom Metazoa; phylum Arthropoda; class Insecta; order Diptera; family Culicidae; genus Uranotaenia; species Uranotaenia lowii. The sequence goes on along the minus strand of NC_073691.1, from coordinate 25,107,837 downwards.
TCGATAAATCACAACAACGAAGATGCCGCATAACCATAGCAATTGTTTTTGCCCATTGATTACCGCCTCAAGATATCCCAAAACTTTAATCACACATCTTAACTCTTCGCAAACCTTAAACAGGCATTCGAATCCACTAGTCAGCAAACTTTTTGCACTGGTACTGGTACCTGGTGCCAGATGACAAATTGAAAAGTCGTTAAAGATACAATCCGAAGAGAGGGAATCCCTCTTTCGGGGCTCAATCACAATTCAATGGGTTCCTCCCCCGTCTTCCTCCAAAAAAAAAAGTTAAACGACGTGTGAATCCGTTAATTGCATCGGCGTGCGTTAAATTTTTTCTGCGAATGCTTGAATGAGGGGTCCCTCCCAATTTCTTTTTCCCGAACATTTGGCGGTGCGCAAATTACAAACCATTGATCATTTCGCCAAGTAACAGGTTTAGTTTCGCCAATCAACTCACAAGACATTAAGACGCCAATGCTTGCATAATGTGCTGACTCTGGAAAGATGAGATTTAAAACGTTTAAAACGTACACGTGTTTTGCAAAAAAACAGCAATGGATGTAATTTACTCAAATCGAAATATAGAAAAAAAAACACTTTTGGGAAACTTAAAATGGATTTTATTTAAAAAAGGTCACACCTTAGAATAGGAATTATTCAATGACAAATTCCAGATTTAAATGAAGAAAAAATAAACCCGTGGCTCCAACAAAAGACTCCATTATATTCATTCAATTTCCAGAAGGTTATACACAGGCCGCCCCCGAGTGAATGACATTGCTACTGGCTTCGTCGTTGATGATGAGAAATTGCAACCAGTCCGTCTGTCCATGCAAAAGTCGGATTATGTCGCTTTGCTTCTGTTCTGAATAGAATTTGCTGCATATAAAGTACATCCACCGTACATACATATTTCAAGGATTTCTCCGGAATGCAATTGCACACATATTACACGGCTCAGTTCAGAACAGAATTGAGAGCCCTCGATTGGCAACAAACAAACAAGCATCTTGAATTTGGAGCACATCATCAGAATAATCCAATTGGAGAATCAGTCTTCAAAGAGAACTAGGAAAACTGTTCCAGAAAAACTGGAACATAATGAAAACCGTTAATTTCAAATGTCAAAATATCAATAGTTTTAAATCAGTGAACAAAAACACTAAACTATCAAAGTTTGAATAAAAAAAACAAACATTGGTACATCTTCGTACCTGAAAAAGATCAAATTTTCAAAGGAAAAGTATTAGAAAGACATAAGAACATAAGAAAGAAAGAACGTAAGCCGTAAATTTCATGAATTTTTCGAAAAAAATACAACGGCTCACCGACGGGACTTAAACCTGCAATTTACGCTTCAGTACAAAACGGCGCGTCAGCCAATTACACCACGCTGAACGTGACGAAAAAGGCTCCAGCGTAAGTACATGTTGGGCCTCATCGGTCGACTGTTGGATCTTCTATCGATACACTCCATGTACAGGGTTGCCAACATTTTTTTTTTCAAAAATCAGGCAAAGTCAGGCTACGATAAAGTAACGGAAATTTCACAAAAAGTGATGACCTTTTTGTTATTTTTTTGTCCTCATTTTCTCTCTAATATGTGTTGTAGCCTACTTGGTTAAATAAACCTAATCCAGTTCCTTACTACCAATTTTCATCACATTCGCAAAAATCAAGCAAATTTAATGGCTTATCAGGTTGTCAGGCTGAGCCCCGAAAATTCAGGCAATACCTGAAAAATCAGACACATTGGCATCTCTGTCCATGTATATCTCGCATGCAGGGTTGCCAAATTTTTTTTTCAAAATTCAGGGACATGAGAAAAAACATCAGGATCAGTATATGGTTTAACGGAAAATTCGGTCGAAGCGAGGACCGTTTTTTCTTGGTAGTCAATTCACATTTTGACCTCCACCAATCATGTCTTTAATTTAGTTCCGTACATTACCCATTTTCCAACATATTCATAAAATTCAGAGAAAATCAGGCTTATTTTCTAAAATCAGGGAAAAACGGAGGCTTTTCAGGTTTTCAGGTTGGGTTTCCAAAAACCGGGACAAATTCTGAAAAAAATCAGGTACATTGGCAACCCTGATCGCTTGTGTTCTTTGCTCACTATTGAACTCTCTCTTTTGTTTCTCCATAACCACCTCCCGACGCGAGATTCTAGCCTTACATGGGGTGTATTCAGAGTTGCCTACAATTTTTTTTTTCAAAAATCAGGGAACTGGTGAAATAAAAATCAGGCAAAATCAGGCTAAAAACGTTAAAGTAACAGAAACTTCGCTCAAAGTGAGGACTCATTTTCACTGTAATATGTGTTGTGAGCCTGCTTGATTGAATAATTCTACTGAGACGGTGTATGTCTCTTTTTGAAAGCTATCATTTGAAGCATTCAAAATTTTTACACACTAAATTGATCTATGATAAAAATGAGTAAATTATTATTATTTTCAAAAGACAAAAACTTTAAAGCCTTGCCATAACAAATTCCCACATTTCCCGATACTCTTTTCACTATCAAGATCTAGTTTAAGGTCCTTAAAAATCAAATGAAAGAGATTCCAGGCACCTTAAAGCATCGTTTTTTGAATTATAGTCAAATAAAGCTAAAAATATCATGCAAATGGGTAATTTATACCCATTAATGAGTATAAATTCAGCAAAGTTTATGTTGGTTTGTCAAAAAAAATATTTCTCATGATTGATCAATCATTTCACACATTTTTCGCTTGAGTTTCATGAAATGTCATCGAAGTCCCGACAATGAGCCGTTGTATCTTTTTCGAAAAATTTATGATATTTACGGCTCACGTTCTTTCTTTCTTTGGTATCTCATGTATTAATAGATTTCATCGCTATTGAAAATGTTTAAAAAAAACGTAATTTAATACAGACTTCAGAATAAACAGAAAAATTTAATAAAAAGTGGACCTAGATAACCTAATATAGACCTAGAAGCTTCTGAAAAAATTTGAAAAATCTAAATACTAGGAGGTATAATTGAAATTACTGAATCCCAATAAATCCCAATAAAACTCACAAAACGGGTAGATTTTTATGTACACTTATGTACGTGCATCAATAAATTTAAGGTGATTAATTCATCATGTGAAGTTTCACGATTGCTCATTTTCCGAAGGTAGAATAAACCGGTGCAACGTTGATTTGGCCTTGTTATTAAGGTTGAACCAGGCTGAACCAAAATCTGACCATAAGTTTGAAGTGGTTTATTATGCAACTACAAATCAGCCAAGTTACGTTCTATTCTATGTGGTCTAATAATGGAAGATTTCGCTTTCTAAGCCAATTCCGTCTTTATCCACAGGAAGGCCAAATCAAATTTTTCAGCGGGAGGCCAAATCAAAGCAAACAATCAGCAGAAGCTGCCTTAATAATCTGCGCTTCCAAAGCCAATTCTGTCTTTATCCCCCGGATGACCAAATCAAAGCTAGAAATCAGCCGCAACAGTCCTTAAAATCTGTACTTCTAAAGTCATTCCGTCTTTATCCACCGGAAGGCCAAATCATAACAAAAAATCAGCAGCATCAGCTTTAAAAATCTGCGCTACTTAAGATTTCTGTTTTTTAATTCACGGGAAAGCCAAACTAAAACAAACATTCAGCAGCAATAGCAGCCTTAAAAATCTGCGCTTCCAAAGCCATTCCGTCTTTTTCCACAGGAAGGTCAAATCAACACACACAATCAGCAGCAGAAGCCTTAAGATTCTGCACTGCCTTAAAAATCTGCGCTTCCTAAGCCAATTCCGTTTTTATCCCTTGGATGATTAAATCAAAACAAACAATCAGCAGTAGACAACAATTTTTTGCTCTTTAAATTGAAAATCTGTGCCTCCTGTGGCCATCCGTCTTTCAACCGGAGGACAAATCAAATATTTGTTTTGTTCAAAGCAGCAGCCTTAAAAATCTGCGCTCCCCGTGCCAATCCGTCTTTCTACCGGAGGCCGCATCAAATACAGTTTTTTCGTAGCAGCAGCCTCGAGAATCTGCGCTCTCTGTCCTTTTTCTACCAACGATTCTTATGGATTTCAATTTCAAAATTCACTCATACACGTATGTCACTCACAAGAATCAATGACTGACTTTATTTTGTTTATTTTGCCTATATATAAAATAACAAATGTTGCCATAGAAATTTATCATTTAATAGAAATTATTTATCTTTAGTGTTGCCGAATACAATTATTATTTCTGCAGATCCTTGATCTGTTCCGCCATGATGAAATGTATGAACTGTAAGATTTCATAGGTTATGATAAGGTTGCCAGATTTTTTTCAATACGCATCCGGGTGGGACAAATCTGGGCAATTTTATATGAAAATCTGGCAAAATCCGAGCTTTGATTTCGAAATTGACGACCAAAAATCTGACCGATAACCGGGCAAATCTGGTCAAAACCCACCAGGAATCACTCAACATAAATCAAGTGAATAAAAATTAAAAAGATTTTTTTTAAATAACAACTCATCAAAAAATTGTAAATCCTATTTTAGGCTTCCAAAAAACCTTTCATGAACAACTCAATTTGTTCCTTTTAGTTTGATTTGCCAAATCAAGTGGTCTACATCCGGTCAAAATCCGGGTATTTTTTTCAATATAATCCGGGCAACTTGGATAAAACCGGCAATCTGGCAACCTTAGTATATAATACACGAGAAAAACTATTCATAAATAATTTTCCCGGTTTTGATTCGAAATTCCAGGTTTATCCTGGTTTTTTCCTGTTCCATTTTGAATTCCATAAAAAAAAATAAAAAAAAAATAAAAAAAATAAAATAAAAAAAAAATTCAAAAAAAATAAAAAAAATAAAAAAAAATAAAAAAAATAAAAAAAAAATTTAAAAAAAAAATAAAATAAAAATTTAAAAAAAAATTAAAAAAAAAATAAAAAAATATTTAAAAAAAATTAAAAATTAAAAAAAATAAAAAAAAATAAAAAAAAAAAATAAAAATCAAAAAATAAAACAAACGACAGAAAAGTCAATTCTAAAAAAAAATATAAACATCATAATAAAAATGTTCCAAATATTTCTGGATTTTTTTTTTAAATTTCATCGGTTTTTCACTAACGTTATTCTGTTCGTTTTAATTTCATTTCATTTAATTTTTTTTAACTTTTGTTTTTCTTTTGTGATCGTTATCGTTCACGTAAGTTTTTTTGTCGCTCTTGTCATTTTTTATCATTTTTCCATTCTTTGTCATTTCCATCTTTGTTTTCGTTTTTTTTAAATTTTCCCTGTCGATTTCCCTTTTTCAATTAATTTAATTCAAACATTTTAGTTTTTTTTTTTTGACTAACTGATAAATTCATTTTAAGTAAATTTGTCGATTCATGTTTTTGCCTTTAATCGCTTTTCATGTTTTATTTGCAAAATTTTTTGGTTGTTTTGTCGTTCTTAGCTGTTGTCATTTTTGCATTGTGTATATTTACATTTGTTTTGTCATTTTTGTCATATGAGTCATTTTTTACACCTTTGCGGGTTTTTTAACTGTGTAAGTTTTGAGTTTTTTATGTTTAAAAGTTTTGTTTTTTATGTCTTTTAAAATTTGGAGTAAGTCACAACTGTCATTTTTTTCTTATTTTGTAGTTTTCCTTTTTTGTCATTTTTTTCCGTTACGTTCGTCTATATTTCCCTTTAATTTAATTTTATGTTAAAGTTATGGAATATCAACTTTCATGTTTTATGAATTGAGGGATACTTTGTTTTTATTTTAAGAATTTGTGATTTTTGTCATTTTTTTTTTTATTTTAGTCGCTTGTGTAAAAATTTTATTATTGTTTTGGTAGTTTCATATTGTACTACTGATTTTCTATTTTTTAACAGTAACAATCATTTGATGTTGAAATTTTCTCTCGGATCACCCTCATTAAGCTTAACACATTTCAACAACATTTCCGATACCCCCTAAATTCCAACATCCCATTTGAGTGCCGCCAAAATCGCTCAATTTTGAACACCGACAAAGTGCTGTCGAACTTCTGCTGATGCGCCACTTTCCAAGGGGGGGATCAAATCCAACCGTAAAACAGCTCATTTTCATTTAGATAAAAACCATTTTTTTCTCAACTTTCATGCAGGGCCAACAGATTATTGGATTTTTTCCTCCTAAGTCCTAAACCTGGGCCAGTAGCTGACCCTTTTAATGTTGTTTTTTTTTCGTTCTCTTTTTCGAATGAGATGATATGGAAGTGAGCTTTCCGAATTTCACTGCCCCATCAGATCCCGTCCCAGTGTCGAAAATTGGGCCGCGATAGAATTAAACCATTCAACGCGCACCCATTCCGGCTAATCTAAAAACCATAAAATCGTGGTCGCTGAGCTGTTAAAAGATCCAGAAGCATCGCGTCCGTCGTTTCCCTACTTGCTCAATATTTCCCAAACACTCGATAAGTGTGCCTCTGGATAAGATCTGGGAAGGTGGGAAACCTCCACTTTTTTCTTAGAAGGGAAGTCCGAGGACTGAAGTCAGGAGGGTGCAGAAGAAATTAATCACTTAATCTTTTCCGATGGAAACTGTGCATTTCCATTGAAAAAGTATGGAAAGGCATAAGATAGCCATTCGAATCACACACCCTCATGGGTGGCTGACTGCTCTCACATCCAATGCTAATGAAACCCAGATTCGCCGTCGTCTTGGGTTCACAAGAAAGCTAATCCGCGGGTTCCCGAACGACGATTTACTCGGAAGACCTTTGAGCTGGGTTCGGAGATGGGTCTGTGAATAAAATGCACAACACAACACTCCTACGCCGAAATGTTTCTTCCAGCTGTCCCCCGGCTAGTGATGCAACAAAATGTGCGAATAAAGAGCGAGCTGCGAAATGAATCTGCCAAATTAATGAGATGTCACATTCGAAAAAGGGCGAGGAAGAGGAGGGATTGAAGAAGAAGTGAAGCTTGTTAGGAATCCATTCAGAAGCGAGGGATTTCGCGCTCGCAAAATCCAGAGCAAACAGTCAATGATGCGCAAAGCAACATTACTTATTCAATTTTATAGAAAAAGGAATGGTAGTGTCATTTGATTAACGATATCTTGTTCCCTTCGATGGGGATTTGGAATAATTTCTATGAAACTATTTCAATTTGTGCAAAGTCCAAGTAATTTAAAAAAAAGTTCCTTCGGAGTTCCCCAAGGTGGTAATTTTAGTCCAAAATTATTCAATATGTAAATCATGAATTTTTCTCGACAGTAACTCAATTTTTGTTGTAGTTGAAGTAGTCCAAGCGAGTTTTCGCAATTGTGAAACCCTCAAAAACAAGTGTGTGCCCTAAGGCAGTCACTTGTGCTAACTGTCGTTCAACATGTTTATAAAGGTACATTCTGTGAATTGGGATCAAGTATTCGAATTTCAGATGCAGGTTCATATTTCAGATTTCATATTTAAATTTCAGAATCTGGTTCTTGATTAGGTTTTTTTTTTAAATGTTAAAACTAACCTTTACTTCAATTAGAGATTACGAATAAAAAAAAATAAAAACGACTCAAGAGTTCAAAATTATAATCAAACTTAACAGAGTTTCCCATGGAAGATGGATTGTTTTGAAGGTGACCGTCTCGCAAAAAAAAAAATTAACTTGACGTGACTTCGACCACGAACCGGAAATGGAGACGCACGGTAGATGTTTGTTTTTATTATGGCTATTTTTTTATTATTATTTTTGCTACCAGCTACCTTCCCCGATCGTTTGTTTCAATCCACCAAGCTGCCAAATTATACCTTTTGCTGCTGTTCGTTTGTTCGCAGATGAATCAAAATTGCGTGTGTAAGAGGTAACCGAATCCACCTGTTGATTTTGGGGCCTAGAAAAGGGGCAGGAAAATCGCCGCCATTCATTTCAATGGAAGATTACTACCGTTTCTGACCAACAAACAACACACGGGCCAAGTTTCGGAAGCCGTAAAATTGTTTTCGGCCCCAAAACGGCGAACAGACAAATGTTGGCATTGTTGCGGGGAAGTTTTATTATTTTTGTGGGTTTTTTTTTCCTAAGAAGATATGTTACTGGCGGTCAGTAGTCGCGATATTAGCTACTTTATGTCGTTTTAAGAGTCCCCTCCGAGTCTAGAGGGTAATCAAGCTCAATTGCGTCGTTTTCAAATCTTGACGGCTGGAAGAAATCTACCCCGTTGTGCAAACTTGTTCTTCGTGATTACAGATTGAGACGATGGCGACAACTTTATGAATAGTTTGTCTGTCTGGGTAGATTTTCGGTATCTGTAATCTTCCAAAAAAATATCTAGCAAGATAACATGAACCATAATAAGGGAATAAAGAATGTAGAATTTTTACTTTGATAAAAGCAATATCGTAAAGTTGTAATTGCAAACATTGCTATAAGTTTCAACAATTATAATAAATTATTGACAAACATTTCTAAGTTCGAGACATATCCAAAATAACAACAAATTTAAATTGATTTTTTTTTTATTATTGTTCAAATTAAATTCGAATTTTCTTAATCCAAAAATATAATTTAACTCAATATACCTACAATGTTTTAGACAAATCCCGGGTTTTACAGAGCAGCAGAGCAACAACTCTATGACAAATTAAAGGCTTCGAATGTTAAGTATCAATTTTTTATGTTTTTATTTAAAATTTATAAATACCTAAAAATAACTGAAAATTACTAAAATAACTTAAACAAATAACCAAATTTGAAATAACTAAAACAATGATTGAATAATTCCCTATTTCAAGTGACAAACACAATATTGAGCGTTAGTATCAACATTTTATGCCAAATAGCATAAGCTGTTTGGATACAAATAAAAAAAAAAAATTTTGCAGCGATAGTTTTGTAAGTAAATTTTTGAGGATAGCCTTCAAACAATTAAAACGTTTGCTCTGAGAACCTCCAAAAACTATGCAAATTTGGGCATTGTTTTTGTTTTTTTTTTCATTTTTTCAGGGTCTGGGCATTTTTTATAAATTTAACCAATTTCATCAATTATGTCAGGTTACTAAAATTGGCAAATTGACAAATTTGATAAAAATAACAAAATTGGCAAAAATGACAAATTCTATAATATTGTTAAGACGGCCAAATTTCTAAATTGACAAAATTGACAGACTTGATAAAATTGCTGCAAAATTAACCTTATTGCCAAAATGAACAAAAATGACAAAACGTGCATCATTGAGAAAAATGTTCCAAACTAACAAAATTGGTCAAATTTGTAATTGTCATGAACGCCGAAATTTGAGAAAATGGACAAAAATAATAAAATTTACCAAATTTCCATTAATGACAAAGTTGACCAAATCGACATAAATATCCAAATTATCAATAAATTATGAAAATATGAAATATTGGCAAAATGGATAAATAGAAAAAAATGAAAAATTGCCAAAATTTAAAAATATACAAATTGGTAAAAAATTTACAAAATTGGTCAAATTGGCTGAATTGACCAAATCTTCAAAACTAACATAATTGACCAAATTGACAGAATCGAAAAAAACGATAAAATTGGTCAAATTGACCAAATCGACAAAACTAACATAATTGACCAAATTGACAGAATTGAAAAAAAAACGATAAAATTGACCAAATTGTATTTAATCATTCAAAAGATTTACAAAATCGACAATATGGACAACACTTACATTGAATTAATTCACAAAATTAACAAATTCAACAAAATTGATAAAATTCATAAAACTGAAAAATATGATATTTAAAATTTTGTCAATCTTGTAAAATTTTTTCATCATCATCATCATTTTGTCCATCGCTTTCATTTTCTAAATTTTGTGTTAGTTTGAGTAATTGTCAATTTAGCAAAAAAAAAAAATCAATTTTGTCTGCTTTGTCATTTATGTCAATTTTGTCGCTGTTGTCAATTAGGCCAATTTTGTCATTTGTGTAAATTTTGTCATTCTAAAGTTAGTCAATTTTATACATCGTTTCAATTTTGTGAGTTTTGTCATTTTTCTAAATTTTGTCAATTTGATCTATTGTGTAAATTTTGTAAAACTTGTCCATTTTGCCAATTTTGTCAATTTTGCCAATATTTTCTTTTGAGTCAAAATGTTAATTTTGTCAAATTTGTAATTTTTTTCAATATTGTAATTTTTGACAATTTTGTCAATGATTTATGCCACTTCTGTCAATTTTGTGAATAAGTCATTTATGCCAATTGTCAAATTTGTCATTTTTTTTTTTAATTTGTCTGTTTTATCTACTTTGTCAACTTTATCAATCTTGTAAAATTTTATTATAATTTAGTCAATTTTATCAAAATACATCAAACTTGTCAATTATGCAAACTTTGCAAAATTTTTTGTTTTTGGTCAATGTTTTTCATTTTTATCACTTTTGTCATATTAATATTGTGGCTGTTTTCGTTTTTTTTTTTGCTATTTTTGTCAATTTTGTCAATATTGCCTAAATTTTCAGTTTTGTCAATGATGTTGATTTAGTCTAATTTTTTTTAAATTTTGTCGTTTCTATCTAGTTTTCAAACTTTGTCAATTTGACAATTTTTACATCTTTTCAATTCAACAAAAATCTGCCGACACACCGGCTGTATGTTATCTCCCATCATTTCTGAAAACGGTTGAAAAAAAAACTCAAAAATAGTTATGAAAAAATTAGCGTGTAGAAAATGACAGGTTGGATTGGCTTCGGTCCAGTCATCGTCTTTGCCAGACTGTAAGAAAAACAACAACAACCAAATAATCGTAAGGCACAGGTTTTGCGATTCGGACGAAAGCCTCGCAATTTAAGGGATGTAGAGGAGTAGAGAAAAAGGAACGAAAAAACGAGCCTGAGAGCTTAAAACTCGAGACGATTGACTAGCATTTGTCTGGTTTTCGTTTCTTCGAACATATATTCGGACGATGCACACCCACACCATTTCAACATCTCTCGTGCCGTTCTTTCTCAGCACGAACGCGGCGTGAGAGAAGTTGAGATGGTGTACATCGTACGCAGGGTTGCCAAATCTTTTTTTCTAAAATCAGGGACTGGTGAAATAAAAATATGTCAAAGTAACGGAAATTTCGCTCAAAGTGATTTTCACTTTAGTAATGGCATCTAATGCAGTTCCTCACCACCCATTTTTCATCACATTTCGCGCAAAAAGCAGGCTTATTTTAAAAAATCAGGGGAATTCAAAGGTTGTCAGACTGAGTTTCAAAAAGTCAGGCACATTGGCATCTCTGATCGTACACGTTCCTTATATCGTTTTCCCCTATCAGAGGAATTTTTGCTTGCGTGTGTAGCGTTCGGCAAAGTATTGATCCTACAATCGCTATCCTAGCATACGATGTAAGAATTAAGTTTCTACGATTGACTAAATTAACTTTGGAGTTTCGGAGTCGTAGCCCACCTGATGAATTTTGTGAAAATGGGCTTCAGCTCCAATTTTTGATACTCGTTCGGCCGAAATATGAACTAGTATAAAAAACAATGTCATGATGAAATTTGTCAAAATTGAAAGTTTGACAATTTTGTAATTCTTGTACTTATTGTCATGTTATTCATTCTTTTTTTTTTATTTTGTCGAGGCTAATGCGAGCGCGCCCATCGCTTATTGTGTCTATGACGTCATAAAAAATATGACGTCATATTTCCGATCATCTTGATTAGTGATTGCTGGATGTTGTTAGCAAGCCAAATGGACACGTTTTTCGGAGTGACCATTTTATGATATTTACTGTGTATAAAAAAAATTTCAAACTATTTTGTTTTTTTTTCTTTCTTTTATAGATTAAAGAAAAAAATCCATTTTTTAAAGATGAAAATTATTTTGATTGTGCAGCCCAGTTTCGCCAAAAACGCCGAGAACAAAGGGTACAAAATTCCACAAATCCACAGACAACATTAGACTATTTGTCGATCGATGCCTATACCTTTCTGTAAGAATGGCAAAAACAATATGCCTTTTAAAGAAATATTGTAAAAAATGTTTTTGTATTTTTTTTTCTTGTTCATTTTTGTTTACTGAGCATCTCTTATTGCATTTGCCCGACTTTACTACTTATGCAGCTTATCGATTGAACCAAATTGTATCGGGGAATACCGAAATTCCCTAAAATGTATCAACTTGCGACATATTGAAAGGCACTGGCCTATAATCTATATACGCTTTGAGAAACATGGAAAACTCAAGTAAATTTTGTCAAAACTTGCACTCAAGGTCACAATCAAACTGGTGAAAATTTTTAAAAAATCTATTTAACAAAAAAAAACTTGAAGCTCTGAATTCTTATTCATCTGTTGGAATGTACACTTTCTAACGATAATTCAAACTGAGTTTTTGATTTTTTTTTCAAAAAACTTAACTTTAACTATAGAAAAAACAGGTGTCCAGAATTTTAAGCTTTGGACAAAAGAATAAGGTAATCATCTTTTTTTGTAGGTATTTTTCGGCTTGCAATCTTGTTTTAAGAAAAAAAACGACGTATTTATTTACTCTTCCAACATTTCAATTCTTATTAGATCTTCTTCAGGGACTGAAGAATTTATCTGAAAAAAATGTTTATTTAGTTGGTTCACATATATTGTGATGTTTATTTTTACCAACCAAATTTACTTTTTCTTATTAGGGTCGACTTGGCTGGTCGTGTATAGCTGTGTTTTCTGATCTGTTTTCCGAATAATTGAAGTTAATTCGTGTTTTACTGATGCGGAATAACTCCCCTAAAAACGTATTTCCAGTTAAATTTTCTATCACAATTCTTTTTTTAATCGTCTTGATGAACATATCTTTTCATCATTTTCAATGGAAGATTTTATTCAAAAATTCCGCGGTCATAAATTGAATTGAAAAAAACGTTTATTCACGATTTGAAATGTGAATTCTCGATTAGGAAAATAATAAAAATACATTTTTAACTCCAAAGAATTTATTCGAAACACAATTGATTAATATTTTAATTCAAGTGATCTAAGTCAGAAATATATTTTATTAAATACGTTCTCTTCTAGTTATCAAAATGCAAGGCAAACAACGATCATTTTTTATGTTCACAATTCACAATAATACAACATGTTCAATTCACCATTAAAGGCTTACATTGATAAATCACCAAAAAACAAAAAAACTGAAAAGATAAAAATTAAAAATTTCTAGTTTTTGTACACACTGAAAGTTCAAAGCAAATACTTATTTAGTTAAAATTGCGCATTAGAATTTAACCATGATGTTGCTACTTTGATTCATTCTACGAACTTATTGATGAAATCATGAACGATTGAAAAAAGAAGATTTAAAATGATAAAAATAAGAGAAACGTTTATAAATTTTCAATCGCAAATTTTACACTTTTAAAATTTTAAGTTCTGAATATTTTTTGCCGTCAATCGAAAAATGGGGTCCTGGAAAGGATACAAGATACATCAATATTTTTAGAAAAAATTAAGAAGAACATTTTGTTTTTGAAAAAAAAAATTAAAAATAAAGAATCAGGACAAACTTATAAAAAAAAAAAAAAATCAAAGACAAGGACTTCAAAACTTGGTGATTTTTTTTCAAACATGAATACAAAGTAATAAAATAAAAAACGATGAGTTTTTTTAACATTTGAGTATAAAAAAAGAAACTGTTTTTTTTTTAAATTCAATTATAAAATTTTGTTTATATAGCATTTTTGGTGCCTATATTTTCAATGACTGATTTTGATGAATTAGGCATCCTAAATTCAAATCTTTTGTCTATCACTTCTAGTTTTGTTGATTTAGCGTCCATAAGTTTAAAAATGAATCAAGTTTGAGTGAAATCAACCATCGATAACTGATGAAACCGAAAACCCTACTTAAAAAACAATAACTGATTCTGAATTTGTTTTTTCTTCTTTTAATCGAAGAATAATTGAAGAATAATTGAAAAGATATCATCCCAAGTTTTTTTGAAGTTAAAAATGGGTTTAAATTAAGGTTGCCAGAATTTTTCCAGCACGTATCCTGGCCGGACAATCCGGGCTATTTTCATCTAAAAACCTGGAAAAATCCGGGCATTGGATTCCAAAATGTCGACCAAAAATCCGGGCAATATCCTGGCAAATTTGGTCCAAATCCAGGAATTACTCAACACAAACCAGGGAAAAAAACATGAAAAAAATTATTCATCAGCAGTTTTTAAATCGTATTTTACGCTTTCAAAAAAAAACTTATCTTGGTTAAATTTATTTAACTTGTTCAAAAAAATTCGTTTAAGGCGCATAAATAAAAAAAAGTTGTTTTTTTAAATATTTGTTTTGGCAAAAAAAGTGAATAAATCAAGGCAAAATCCGGGCATTTTAACTGAAATCCGGGCAACCGGGCCGGGCCGGACTTTTGTCAAATTTTGTGTTAAATATCCGGGCAAACCCGGATAAAACCGGGCAATCTGGCAACCTTAGTTTAAATTCATTTAACAAATTTGTTGAGGATGGCCAATCCATTTGACCATTGGTTCAAATTCAATTTGATTTGAAACTTTTTTGTAAAATCGTCAAAATTCCCATATTTTACCTTATGGCGAAAAGTAAACCGGAAGGAAACTTCTATACTTTTTTGCAGAAGTCTAATTTACTAGTAATTTTCGGGAAAGTTGGTCATTGATTTAAAACCTTTGTTTGTAAATTTTTTGTAATGTTTTACAGTTTTGTCAAAGAAGTGTTGAAATTTCACAAAATAAAAATAAGTCTGAAATTGGTTTTTTGAAGAATATTTCAATTTATCAAAAATTTCGTAATGTTATCAACAGTTCAGAGTTTAGAGCTTCAAAGTATAGAATATTTTTCAACATTAAATATTATTTATCAATATTTGATTTTGATGGCTTTTATGAGAATAGTACCTCTACAAAAACATTCTTCCATTATTCAAATTACAGTTTTTTCATTATAATTATTGAAGTTGTTGTTGATTTGTTATAAAATAAATTTAGTTAACTATCGATTTGTCGTTTCGATATCAATTTTTCTATGCTTGGCTTGCCAGATTGTCCAGTTGTACCCGGACTTGCCCGGATATTTGATACAAAATTTAGGAAAACTCCGGTCCGGCCCGATTGCCAGGATGTCGTTGAAAATATCCCGGATTTTGCCCGGATTCATTCGATTTAATTGTAAAATCTATCAAAAAACTCATTTTAAAATATTACAATGTTTGATTTTTGCGTTCAATTCATGAACGGTTTTTTGAAAGCTTAAAATGCAATTTAAATACAAAAAAAATGCAAGTGCATTTTTTTGGATTTTTATTGAAAAATTTCGTGGTTTTGACAAAATTTCGCGCGGATATTGCCCGGATTATGAGTTGGAAATTCCGAAATCAAACTCTCGGATCTTACCAGGTTTTTAGATAAAATTGCCAGGATTTGATCGGCTTTCTGGAACCATAAAAAATGGATTCGAAGCAGTTCCTTTCATGCAAAAAGAGATAGCACGTGGCATATGTAGCATCATTTTGTTGCTGCTCAACATCCGAACATGCAACTTGCGGCAGCATTTTCCTGGCCAACCATTGCTACACGAATCGTACCAACATGAATGCTCCCTCCCAGATGCAATGTTGAAAGTGTTTTTTTTCCTAGAGTCTTCGAAGACGATCTCTTTTCGTTCATCTGTTGTTATTGTTTTCGGTTCGTCTATTTCACTTCCGCACTTGACTGCTTGCACCGCCGGCAGTCAAAGAATTCGAAAAGGCATTCCACGCGGTTCAGAAGCTGCCGTAAGGGACGGGTAACATTGTATGCAAATGAGATGCGCTCTGGCTCATACTTAGGTTAGGTTTTGGTCCCTCGGCACTTGTCTGAACCTTTTCTGGTATCAAACTCCTCGAGTTTGCTGCTGCAGATGTTTCGGGTTCAAAAAGCTAAACGAGAAAAAATAAAAGTCAAAACAGAAGCACACGCATCATTGTTAATTGTTTGTCGGACTCATTAAGACAAGACATAACCTAACTTCCTCCTTCCGAAAGGTTGTTTTGGACACTTACCTGTGAAGGGAACCTCCACACGTAATTGTTGAATGGGTTAAAGTTTTAGGATTTTTTTTTCATTTTTGCACAACTCAAGTCTGAGTTGATGTTGTGTAAACATCGGAAGGTCCGACAGAAATACGAGGTTTTGCTTTCGGACCCATAAAACAATGAAAATGGCGAAATCTTACCCCATTCACCCTTGTCTTTCTTCAAGTACTTGAAACCATTCAATTCGATCTCGAAACCAACCTCATTCTTCAGCAACCCCGAACTAAAAGATTTACTTTTCTTTTGTTTTCATTTTCAGGTATGTTTCTCGAATGAAGACGGCGTTCCATGAACTCGAACCGAGTGATCCTAACCTTCTTACCTTGGGGAAGACCTTGCTGGACTCACGTTTCGATCGCCTCCAGGCGATCCTCAAAAGTTCCCTGAAGACCTTGGCTGTCCCGGGCAAGTTGTCATCTACTTTACATACAATCGAGAACCATTTTACACCGTAAGCTGCAGCAACTTTACGCGTCATAGAGCTCGGGCTCATGGCCTCATGGTAACGCACTTTCAGCTCAGCTCAACCTACGCCTAGAGTAATTCGAAAAGAACAACGGAAAAGATCCCGGGATCGCGAGGCGTTGCTCGTTGGACATCTGCCAACTCCGGGAGAGTGCCAACTTTTGAATATGACGAGGCCGTCCTCGGGTCTGTCAAGACAGGATCAAGCCTCTACTTGTCCTGCGAATGCGATGGGCGGCGTCGCGCCGCCCATCAGACGATCTTCAATCTGCGCATTTTGTTGTCAAGTTCGTCCGGTGGCGACGCCGGGCCAGACAGACTCGTTGGATGGTCACTCATGAGCACCTATTTTTACCTATAGTCGATTTCAATCGAGACTCTCTCAGAGCGTCTTAGGATCGCTTTCAGTTTCTTGAGTGAACGAGGAAATTTGAAGCATGTTGTTAAGCTCTCTGTTTGTTTCCAGAAACAGATTTTCCCTCAGCCATCCAGTCCGGTATTAATTAAATGCGGCGCTCGGTTTGGACGTGTTACCAGATTCGAGTTTGAAATTTAATATTAAATTTTCAGATCCAAATTCAGATTCAGATTTCAGATTCAGATTATAGATTAAGATATCAGATTTAGATTTCAGATTCAGATTTCAGATTTAGATTTCAGATTCAGATTTCAGATTCAGATTTCAGATTCAGATTTCAGATTCAGATTTCAGATTCAGATTTCAGATTCAGATTTCAGATTCAGATTTCAGATTCAGATTTCAGATTCAGATTTCAGATTCAGATTTAAGATTCAGATTTAAGATTCAGATTCAGATGTCAGATTTCAGATTCAGATTTCAGATTCAGATTTCAGATTTAGATTAAAGATTCAGATTTCAGATTTCAGATTCAGATTTCAGATTCAGATTTCAGATTCAGATTTCAGATTCAGATTTCAGATTCAGATTTCAGATTCAGATTTCAGATTCAGATTTCAGATTCAGATTTCAGATTCAGATTTCAGATTCAGATTTCAGATTCAGATTTCAGATTCAGATTTCAGATTCAGATTTCAGATTCAGATTTCAGATTCAGATTCAGATTTCAGATTCAGATTTCAGATTCAGATTTCAGATTCAGATTTCAGATTCAGATTTCAGATTCAGATTTCAGATTCAGATTTCAGATTCAGATTTCAGATTTAGATTTCAGATTCAGATTTCAGATTCAGATTTCAGATTCAGATTTCAGATTCAGATTTCAGATTCAGATTTCAGATTCAGATTTCAGATTCAGATTCAGATTTCAGATTCAGATTTCAGATTTTAGATACAGATTTCGGGTTAAGATTTCAGATTCAGATTTCAGATTCAGATTTTAGATACAGATTTCAGGTTAAGATTTCAGATTTTTTTTTAAATGTTTTTTTTATTATTAGAACTAATATTATTAAACAACTATTTATAACTCAGTCTTATCTCAACCAGCATCGTGATCGGTCGTTTCCTTTGATCTATTAGTTGTTTTGAGAAAGTCTTTTGTTCTTTGTTCTTTATTTTCTCGCTCGTGAAGAGTTTTCAAGGTTGACGAAATAACCTAGAAATAAAAGTAGAGTGTGTTTGAACGTTAAAAACCAGCCTCGTCGCTATGGCGACAGAGGGGTTTCGTAGAGGAGACGATTTCCCAGCTCTGGGATCTTTAATCGCAAATCGTGGCGAAGTTTGCTACATTGTTGTGGAATTCGATAAAGAAAAAGCGGAAAGTGATAAGAAAAATTTTTCCTTGGCCGATGTATCACCATTCCTAATTCATCGATCCATCATCAATTCAATTGGAGATGTAGAGGATTCACGTACAGAACAAAATGGCGCACGTATTGTTCTAAAAATAAGAGGCAGATCAAAACGTGAGAAACTACTTCAACTGTCTCAACTGGCTGATGGTACCCGGATCAAAACCTTCGAGCATCCGTCGCTGAATTTCTGCAAGGTAGTGATTTTTGCCCCGGAGGTGAAGAGCGTTGATGATAAAATCATTTTGGAGGAGTTACGAGATCAACACGTGGTACAGGTAGACCGTATAAAAAAGAAGGTGGGTGAAAAGCTAGTCAACACCGATAGCATTGTGCTGACTATTAGGCAGCAAACGGCTCCGGCTTTTATAAAATTCGGATTTACAAAAAAACCAACACGAACATATTATCCGCGTCCTATTCGCTGCTCAAAATGCCTTGAGTATGGCCATGTCGCACACAAATGTGAAAAAAGTAAAAAATGTAAGAACTGTGGAAAAGATTTTCATGGCGATGAATGTGCACTTCCTCCTGAATGTATTAATTGCTCTGGTCCCCATCCCGTTACATCTTCCTCTTGCCCTGTTTTCAAATCTGAAGCAGCCATCGTAAAAATTAAAATCGATAACGACATTCCCTACCCCTCAGCTCGCCGCATTTATGCTGAACGAAATGAACATATTTAACATAACATAATCATATTTAGATGCTTCAAGAAATATCTCTAATCGATTAAACGTTTCCCAAGTTGTCCCACTTCCTCTCCGCCAATGTGGTTGCAAATGCTCTTGTCAATCTCAATCTCTTCCTCTCGCTAGTTCAATTGATTCACCAATAATAATTAACAAGTCACCAATTGCTCTCTCGAAAATTATTGTCCCTCTCACTCAACCAAAAAGCTCTGAAAACACTCAACATAAATCCCAATCTATTCCAGCCGCAAGTTCAACTGACTCATCAATTACTACCAACAAATCTCCAATTGCTCTCTCGGAAAATCTTGTCCCTCTCACCCCACTAAAAAGCTCTGAAAATACTCAACCTAAATCGAATACGAATATTGTGATATCCGAAACTAAACAAAACCCTAAAACTAGAAGAAACGATCAATACTCTCCGAACATAAATCGATCAACAAATTCACGATCTCCTGTGAAGAACCCTCTTTCACCTAATAGTAAGGAACCACCTAGCAAACATATCCGGAAATCTAGTCCAACAATTGATTCTCGCAGTGATGCCGATATGTTCGATGATGACGTTGATGATATGTTTATAGATAATATTTAAAATGTTTATTTTATTTAACTTTTCTTTTTTCATAACTTTCATTTTCAACATTTTACAATGGAATTTGAATGGTTTAAACTCTCATCGAAATGAATTAAAGCATCTTATTTCTGATTATAACCCAAATATCATGGCGTTACAAGAAACTCATCATAAAAAATCCTTTCAATTAAAAAACTTTTTTGTTTATGACAAAAAAGGTGTGGACTACAACTCAACTTGGGGTGGAGTCTCTATTGCAATATTAGAAAATATCCCACATGCTCAACTACCTTTAGATACACAACTACAAGCTGTTGCAATCCAAATTTTATATCCTTTTAAATTAAGTATAGTATCCCTCTACCTCCGAAATGGACATTGGAACAAATCTGAAATTTCGAAACTAGTTAAATCTTTATCACCACCTTTTTTAATATTAGGAGATTTCAATGCTTGTCATCCTGATTGGGGAAGCTCTGAAGCA
Source organism: Uranotaenia lowii (assembly GCF_029784155.1). Lineage (NCBI taxonomy): Eukaryota > Metazoa > Arthropoda > Insecta > Diptera > Culicidae > Uranotaenia > Uranotaenia lowii. The sequence continues at coordinate 25,087,845 of NC_073691.1, read as the reverse complement.
AACAGATCTGGAAATATTATTTCAGAAATAATTGACGAAAACGATCTGATTTTATTAAATAATGGCTCTGGAACTCACTTCTGTATAAACTCAGGAAATATTTCTAGTATAGACTTGTCAATAGGCAAAGGAGAAAAAATAATTGATTTTTCATGGAAAGTTTTAGACGATCTATATGAAAGTGATCATTTTCCTATAATGATCTCCATTGATAATGAAAATATAAACAGTATAAATAGACGTTCTAATTGGGTTACAAAAGCAGCAGATTGGAATACTTTCGAAAGAGTAATTGACGAAAATCTTCCAGCAGGGGGCTCAGCGACAATAGAAGAAATAAGTAGTATTATTTTTGATGCAGCCCACCAATCTATTCCTCGAACTTCAGAAATCCCTCCTAAGAAAAGAGTTCCTTGGTGGTCAGAAACAGTTTACTCCGCTATTAAGCGAAGAAGAAAAGCTCTTCGGGCTCTTAGGAATATTGGAAAAGATCATCCTGAATATGCTAGTTTTCTCGAAGAATTTAAAAAAGCTAGATCCGAGTCACGTAAAATAGTGTGGAACGCAAAAAAAGAATCATGGGAAACTTATACTTCAACTTTCAATTCTGACACACCGCCTTGCGAAATGTGGGGGCGTATTCGAGCGCTTCGGGGAATCAATAAAACATCCAAAATAACGATCATAGAAACCACTGAAGGACTTACTGATGATCCTTTGAAAATAGCCAATACACTTGCTGAATGTTTTGCTGAGAACTCTAGCAGTTCTTCTTACGATTCCGAATTTTTAGTTTATAAAAATATTAAAGAGCAACCAATTTCTTGCAATTTTTCTGAAAATGAATTATATAACAATCCTTTCTCTATCGAAGAGTTAATGATAGCTCTTGACAAGGGCAAAGGTAAAAGTTGTGGGCCTGACAACATAAATTACTCCATGTTGCAACATCTTCCTTTTCATGCAAAACACACACTCCTTAAAGAATACAACCGTCTTTGGACAGAAAATATTTTCCCTCAAATATGGAGAGAGTCACTCGTTGTACCTATCCCGAAACCAAATAAGATTCATACTGATCCTCAAAATATACGTCCCATTTCTTTGATTGCCTGTCCTTCCAAAGTAATGGAAAGGATGGTTTCTTCCCGACTTGCATCAGAGTTACACAAAAGAAATTTGATAGATCCACGACAATTAGCTTTTCAGAAGGGTAGATCAATGGACGAACATGTAATAACACTGATAGGTGATATAAAAGAGTCGTTTAGGAGAAGACATATTACCGATGCTGTTTTCCTAGATATTTCGAAGGCCTACGATGTAACTTGGCGTTTTTTGATACTCAAGCAATTAAAAGATTGGAGAATTGGTGGAAATATGTTTCGATTCGTTAAAAATTTCCTTCAAGAGCGTACTTTTAAAGTTATAGTTGGTAATTGCACGTCGGATACCAAATTATTAGAAAATGGTGTTCCTCAAGGGTCGGTTTTAAGTGTTCATCTGTTTTTGATAGCAATCAATTCTGTATTTAGGTACATTCCACGTGATGTTAAGATTCTAGTTTTTGCAGACGATATCGTTTCGTATGTATCCGGAAAAAATGGAAATTTATTGCGGAATAAACTGCAAAAAGCTCTCACAAAAATAGGAAACTGGTCTAATCGCTCAGGTTTTAGGATTTCTCCAGAAAAAACTGTTGTTATGCGTTTCACAAAGAAAAAAACTACTGTCATTCCAAATATCTTAGAATTGAACGGATCCCAACTAAACAATGTAGAAGAAGTTAAATGGCTCGGAGTAGTTTTAGTACCTAATTTGAGCTTTTTACCATTTATAAAACAAACTGTAATGACATGTTACAAAAGATGTAATATACTGAAAGCAATATCAAATATAAAAACTGGAGGTCAATCTAATGTAATTCTTAACATAGGGAAAAGTATTGTTTTTAGTAGACTTTTCTTTGCAATTCCTGTATTAATTTTCTGTAACAAAAGTCTTTTAAAAAAGCTCGAAGTAATCTACAATAAAGTTGTTAGACTAGCTATAGGAGCCTTTTGCTCTAGCCCAATCAAAAGTATTATGGCTGAATCAGGTCTTCCACCTTTTGAATACGCCATGCTGTACAACACTGCAAAATTTTTCATTAGGTTTCAAAATGTTGAAAATGAAAATGTCAGAAGAGTTATGAACTACTCTATTTTTATAACAAAGAAACAAGAATTAGAATTTCAATTAAACTGGGTTTTACCACCTTCGGAAAACTCACAAAAATACTCATACAAATGGAGTTCAACACCTGCTAGAATCAATTGGGATATGTTAGCTTACCGTGATAAAAATTTACCAAATATTGTCATCCAGAAAAATTTTCAAAAAATTGTAGATCTAAATTTTCAAAATCATTTAAAGTACTTCACTGATGGCTCAAAAACAAGTAACGCTGTTTCTGCAGGACTTTTCCATCCCCAAAATTGCATTTCCCAATCCCTTCCACTTCCTAACTTCATTAGTATTTTCTCCGCAGAGGCTTTCGGTTTAATGACAGTATTAAAAAAAATTGAAAATGCCACCTTACCACACGTCGTATTCACTGATTCCGCTAGCGTTTTGCTAGCTGTTGAATCATGTGACAGTCGACACCCCTGGGTCCAAAATATAACAAAAATTGTCCAAGAAAATATGCATATAGACTTGTTTTGGGTCCCTAGTCATAGGGGCATTTTTGGTAATGAACAGGCTGATCTTGCGGCTAGAAACGGATTGACTCTAGAACCTTCCTTAATTCCTACTCCTCAACAAGACATAATTAATGAAATTAAAAGAAAAGTTGGCATTCTATGGACAAATACAGCAGACAATAAACTTAGGGAGATAAGATGCACAACACGCCATTGGGAATACAATACCACGTCAAGACGAGAAGAAGTTGCGATTCGACGTTTAAAAATAGGACATTCATGGGAAACTCACAGATCCTTGATTGATAAAAGCGACATGAACTGCGAAGTTTGTGGAGTAAGAAGAACCGTTAAACACCTCCTATTGGACTGCAAAAAATACGAAAGTCAAAGGCAAGAATGCGAAATTGGAACAACGATAGGCGATATTTTATCATACACCCCAGAAGCAGAACAAAAACTAATAAAATTTATAAAATCAAGTGGTCTTATAAAAAAATTATAAAAATCGGAATATTGTGTTAGTTTTAAGGCTTAATGTAATTAATTTTAAGTATTTTATAAGTTAAGACTCGAATGAACACTAAGTGTTTAAAAAGTCTCAAATAAAACTAAAAAAAAAAAAAAAAACTATTTATAACTACAGTAGTGTTCAGAGTCCATTTTACATAATGTCACAAATGCAATATCAATTACAGATTCTAATATTTCAAATTATTTTTCCGTACTGGTATTAAATAATTCATCGTGAATATGATAACATTGAGAATTTAAATTGAAAATGAACTAATCTGCTTAACAGAACTCAAATCCCTTGTGCTAAGAAAGAAAGATTTTATTACTGTCTTTGTTGTTTCGATTTCGATCTTGTACGATTTAAAGCACTCTGTGCTTCCAAGAAACTAGGAGCAGAGGGAATGTTCACAAGCCCTGAGTCGGATTCCGTTGATGTTTCGGATCCATCCCTATCATTGGCTTCTTCATCAGGGACTAAGTCACACATAGAAGTATAACTTAGACAAAAAAATACAACCCATTTTACTAAAGTTTTAAACAGAAACCGACAGCAGTAAACGATAAGCCGTATCAAACCGGACAAAAAAACGACAACTTTTTTGGTAAGAATCACTTAGATTCAGTAGACATAAACTTAATTTTGTAATAAATTTTAGACCCTGATGGCGATCCTATAAGGATCGAAATATTGGATATGTAAAAATAAAGTCGTTTTTTCTTAAGACTGAGAGAAGAAAATCAACCCACTTACTAAAAGCAAACTAAACAGTCGCCCCAAAAAAAAATTTCTGATTACAGAGTTTTAAATTTTGAACTCAGTTATTCAATTTCAAATTTATTTTTTAGTCTTGGCTGAGTTGTTTGTCATATAAAAATGGCACAATTTGTTCCGATCCGATTCCGATTGCCGTCTTTATTTTTAATCCTTGAAAGGTTTTTCCTACTGTTGAATTTCTAAATTTTTGCTGGATAATTTGGAAACATTGCCTGATTGTAATATTTAAAATTTCATCACTCAATCAATTTATTTTCCACTTTTCTAGTTGAAGATATCGCTTAGTTTTTATTAATTTTTCCAAACTTTTACTGCACACATGGATAAATCAAAATTTATAATTCAAATAACAAAAACTTTGATTCATCACTGTTTATCAGAAAAATGTCAAATGTTAAGACAATTGGGGTGTCGAAGGTTATTGGTGAGAGGCCTATTTGTCTCACCCGTTTTTTTTTATAAATAGTAAATCTTAAAGTTCCGTCATCATTTTTAAATTCCAAGCATCGAAAAGTTCGAATTTCTCTTAAAAATGAACTCAAAAGTTAACGTAGAGTTGTTCAAAAGATCCCTGGAACTGTTTTTCTGTTTAACATGCTATTTCAAGGTTGATGGAATTGTCATGTAATGATACCCAAAACAAGCTTCAAAGTAATATATTGGTCCTGTTTTTGCTGGTTTGTAACTTTGAAGTTGGTATGACGATTTAATTAAACTTGTTTCATTCTTCTATTCTGTCTTAAACATCAACTTGCCAACAAAGGGTGGCGCATGTTTTTCATCAACTTTTAATTAAAAAAAGGACTTTTATCCGGGTAGGGTCTTATGGGCCCGGATTACTATTTTGGCTGTATCTTCAAAATCCGATTTTCATAAACTATTCCATTTTGGAGTCGTCAATACTGTTTACTATTTATTTATGAAGATTAAAAATTATTATAATTTTGATGGCGTCTGAAAATTGAGCCGAAAGATAAAATGGCCAAAAACAGATGGTGGTGTTGAACAAAGTTCGTGACCATTCAGGTTCGAATAATGAAATTTGAATGTGTCAGCTAAATTTGAGCAAATTTAAACATTCATTTAAAGTAAAAAAAAATAGTTTTCAATAGCATACACCATAAATGGAAATTTAAGAATAACTGGCAAATCAGTGACTTTCTTCTTGAAAATATTAGTTTTATTCTACTGGATAATCAGCTGATATTCATAAAACTGGGCTGATAAATGATTTATTTTGTAAAAACATCAAAATCGATAGTAATTTATTCTTTTTTTTATGATTTTTTATCACATTCAGAACCACAAAAACAATCTCTTTACAATTTTTTTTTCATTTTAGATAAGAAATTAATGTAATACCATTGTTTTTTTCAATCAAAATTCCATGACTATCATGAAATTATAGTTATAAAATCATAGTTGAAAAATTTACCAGCAACTGTCCAAATAACCAGCTTCGGTCTGTAAACTTCTTTTGCTTAATTATGAGCTCTTTATTTATCTGAAATCATGTTAATCAAAAGATTTTCAATACATTTTCAGTGAAACAAGTTATGTTTGCTGCTAAACACCCATTTTGAAAGAACTCTTTTACTTTAAGGTCGGTTTCTGAAGACTACAAAAAACATATCCACGATTTTAAAAAGCATGAGAAATTTATAACTTCAACCGGAACTTCAACTGATGGAAAAAGTTTTATGGCAATTTTGTTTTTCAATGCGTTTTCTTACGGCAATGGGTTTAATCTCTTAAAAAAATATACAACTGACTGTAATTTATGCTTATGTTTCGTTTGCATGATCAGCGTTCAGTTATTCAATTATTTAATTATTAGGGGAAAATGGGGGGGGGGGGGGAAATTTCTAAATATCTCGTAACTAGAATCTCTAACGAAAATCTAATATTCATGAAAAATGCGCCAAATGGAGCAAAACAGCTTTGGAAAATTAAAAAATGCTACCTAAGAAAAAAAATTTTTTTTGATTTATTGAACTTTTGATACAAAAATAAAAAACGTGACTTAAAGATCTTTGTTTCATTATTTTCAAATGTTTCCAACATGAACAAAATATATTTATTCCAACCAACTATTGACAGTTGAGGAATGATATGAACTCGATAATACCTTGATTTCATAGCAAAGGTTAACTCTTAATTTTTTTTAGAAATTTTTTTCTGGAATGTTAGCCAGGTTAAATTGATACCTTGAGTTCGAAAAGACAAGTTTTTTAACTAAATAAATCGTGATCACAATTTAGCCCGATGTCACTGCTGCACGATAATGTTTATCTAATGATTGCCTGGTTAATAAGATTTAAAATATTGGGTTTGTCTAAAGAAATATATATATTTTTTAGCTGTATGGGAATGCTATATGGGATGTATACAATCTTTTAACTCTTCGTTTCATGAAGTAACAAAAATGCAACAATGAATGTATGGAAAAAGTGAAAAATCGTATTTTATTTGAATTTTTTTTCTTGATGTACGCATCATTTCCAACTGGTGATTATTTTTAAGTAAAAATAAAAAATCTTGAAATGAAGGGTTAAAATTATCTAAATCTGAGACTTTAAACTGAGAAATTAAAAGTAATATGGATAAGAAATCGTCATTCTACCTTTGATCTACCCTTAAAGAAAGATCAAGTATCTTTGAATAAAGTATCCAGTCTCCTTGAACTACAAATAAATCACAATTCTTTTCACACTACGAAAATGCTTATAGATCAAGTATCGTTCTTACTTTTGGAGCATAAAGATTGGAAATTATATGTTTTCAGAATCTGTAAAAGACGATGAGTCTCTAATTTTTTTCAAAAAAGATATGAGGAAAATAGAAAAATGGGATCAATTATCCTCCTCCTCCCCTATATCAATCTCTCTGAACTAGATAGAGGAGCAACAGTAATATCAATTTCAAAAATTACCATTGGTTCTAGTTCAAACACAAGGACACTGAGTTTCGATTTGGTAGTCTTCATCATGAACATATTTTTCAACCACTACCCAGTTCCCGACTCGAAATTCATTCTTGTGACGAAGCGTTCCTTATTACCATAACCGATCGAAATTTTGAAAGACAGGCTCCGTGAACGGATGAAGGGGCACAAATTATTAAGTTCAGCACAGCAATTTTAAATATATATATATAATTGTATACATTGAATGGGAATCGCCAAAACCTGTATTTTTTCCGAATTTTCAACCGCCGAAACCTGTATTTTTTCCGAATTTTCAACATGCTGAGTACGTTAATCAGTTCGGCAATTTCTTTTATGACTAAGTAATTGTAATTATGCAAAGTGGTCATTGCATATGCAACAAAAAAGTTTCCAGAAAAAATCTAAAGAAGTAGTTGGTGTTCTGTAGCTTTTACCGAAATACCCTATTATTTACCGAACACCGATAAATTCGTCGTTTTATTTACCAAGCGTTTGGTTATTTTTTACTGAATTTTCGGTAACTTTTACCGAGCCATCAGTGATAAACACTGAATAACTAATAATATTTACCGAACAACTGGAAATTTTTACCAACACACAGTAAAAATTCGATAAATAACTTGTCGGTAAAATAAGTAACCGAACTCTTACTTAAGCATCACAAAACAGACAAAAACAAAACGATGAAAATTCTACTTTTGTAATAAAAATTAAGATGTTCTTTTGATGGATGTGTGAATTTGTTTTGAAAATTAACAAACTTTAATTTTTTTTTCTCGAGTTTAAAAAATAACCTATCTCTCATAATTTCACAATCAAATATTTGATATTTAAACTAAATAATGTCTTCATTAAACTTTTTTTTTTTGGATTTCATCTGAGATATGACAGTTTAATAAGTACAAGTTTTTGCTAAAAAATCCTTCATAACTAACGAACGCCTCCAGATACAAATTTGGCTCTGAGAGAAAAATGTGCGAATTTTTAATTCATTCAAATGCCTAGATGTCATTTCTATTGTAAGAATTCATTCACAGAAGTTAGAGACAAAATACTGTTTTTTTTCGATACACCCTAACATTTTAATAATAAAAAAATTTCATATATAAATTGTATATGGCTAAAGCATTGTAGAAGACAATTTGGCTCTAACTATTTACTGGAAAAAGTTGTTTTATGTAAATCCTGCAAAAATGACACACCCTAATATTTGATTTGAGATTGCTAGAGCACATGGTTTGATGAGAATTTTTACTGCATACACCATTTGTCTAATTCTATTATATGTCGTGTCTTCGTAATAAATTTTGTCACGATAAAGTTCCGTCCTGGACCACTGTGCATTGGCCTGGACGCTGTTGGTAACAAGACATTTGAAGGCCTGTTTTTGCCAATAGAATCAATGACATGTTGGTCAGTTTCTTCTGCGACCATAGGGTCACCTTTTAAGCCCATCATAGTTCTGTGTCTATATTCTATACAAGTTTCGTTTCGGAAACTTCTAAAGTTCCTGGAGGAATGAATTTAAAACTTTTGGCAACCTCAAACGAGTTTCGAACCGGATCAAACAAAAACATTCCAGAACGCCTCAAATCTAAATCAAAGAATACCCACATATTTATGTAGGTATGACCTGGCTCACCAGACCATTCCTCAGAGTTTATGTTTGTTTATGTTTACCATCCACCGACTTTGCTCGTTTTTCCATCGTCGCAACTCGACGACGCTGAGTTACCACAACATAGTCGCTCGCTGAAGAGACTTTGAGAGAGGGTAACTCACTGGGCCGTCGCCAAACAGCTACGCGGCGTGATCGCTTGCGTATGGAAACGCTGCCTCCCGGTTCAGTTGCGTTGTTGCGGCGATACGGTTCGAGCGTGTGTTTACAAATAGCGGCTGTGCGCACGAGCTCCGGTAGCGCGCGCACACGTTTTGTTTTTGTTTGTTCTCAACCTTTTTCCCGACGTTTTTTGTTTTGTTTGTGCTGTGGAAATTTTTGAGGGCAGGGAATAGTCGAGCATCTTCTTCGTGGTTCTTGGATGGTTCAAGTTTGATTTTCGACTCGAAACGAAGAAAGCAACGAAAAAAGATCGAGATTCCATACGCATCAACAACAACAATGCGTGCTTCTGTTTTGATTTGGAGAAAAAGTTAGTTGACCCTAACCTGTGTGTTGATCTAGTAGTCATTGAATTTAAAGTTTAGAAGGAAACAAACTATGGCTACAGAAACGTAATTACCCAGACAGATTGCGCGATTTGTGGTACTAAACTGGTCTGGTTCCAGTTTTGTTTAGGTTCGTTTTTTTTCGGAGGCAAAAAACTAGCCGAATACTTCCTCGATAGAGTCGCACAACGGCTCGGTATAGAGTTGACAAGTGAATAAATTAAGTCCAGCACCGGATTTGATACGCACCAGTGACTGCAACGAGCAACGACAACAACAAATTCAACATCAACATAGAGGTGGTACGCAAAAGGCCGCAGGTGTCGGCTGAACACACCGCAGATCTGTATCAGGGAAACCATTTCACGAAATCGGGGAGCCAAACGCATATGTGTGAATTTATGGAAAACTAAATCCTTAGGAAAGCAGCGCCTTTAAGTTTCGTCGTAATGTGTCCATAGGTTGTCTTGATTTATGTGTTGTCCCCTCACGAAAAAAAACGACAGCCGAAAGGTGTTTTCTTACAAGCTTACTCACTCAAGAGAGAGAGGAGATGTGGTTGGTTTGTGTGGCTAAAGGGGAGATGTCGTGCTAATGGCTCTTCCTGAATGTTACGAGTTTCGGTGAGTTTGTTGTGATTATGTTTCAGTGTGTCATCCCGTCGTTTTCCTACTGCGATCTGAGGTGACCGTTGGCGTTTTGTTTGATGTTTTTTTTTGGTCCCTGGTCAAGTCGGCCATGAAGTTCCATCTACTGTAAATTGGATTACCAACTTGGAAAGTCGGGGCCTACTATTTCACACCCTAGTCTCATTCTTGTGTAGGTGACTGTGATTCAGAGGCTTCCAAAAGAAAAAAAAATATAGAGCCAGTGACAGTAGTGCGTTGATGATGATAATTCGCGCTGGAGGTCAAACTCAAATTTGTACCGAATAAAGTGACAAAACAGAATGTTCACAACAGAAGCTTCGGAACCGAACAGTGTGAAACACAAAAAACAACAACAAAAGCCGACTACTGAATAGAATAAAAAAAACTGTGTCAGGTTGTCGTTCCATTGTTGACGAACTCAACCGAGCGTAGAACGACGAAATCCGCTAGTTTCGCGCCATTGTCGGAACTTCGTAAATCCGACTGAGTGCCGGCCGAACAAAGCTCCCGTCAAGGACGGCTTTTCGTTACCGGGCTCGCTCTCTATTGTAATTGTTCGGTCTCCGGTCGGTAGCTGAATAGTGGCGCCATCTCGTTTACCAATTTTAGTGACAAAAAAGCGAAAACAATTGACAGGTGAGTTGTTGTGACTGGTTGTAGTTCCTCAGCAAGAGAGAGGTGCTAAACGAATGGGCGGACAGTTGGGTCCCCTTATTTTCTTAAAAATCAATTTCAAATCCAAGTGACCTCCACAAGTGGCACGTGAATTCTCACCCAGTTTGAATTTTTTAAAGATTTTTTTCTCCCGCCATTCGAAAGGAATCTGACAGGTGAAGTTCCGCTAATTGAATGATAAATGTTGCGACGACGATCTTTATCGTCGACGACGTTGTCGTCATCGTCATCGTCGTGAGCTGAGATTTTGTTGCTGTTGTCTGTCTACTATAAACAGACAACAACACGACGAAGTCGTGAGTTCGGCTTTTGGAACTTTATCTCAACTCAACAACGCCGTGCTTCCGGCAGGTTGTTTGAGCTTTTTTTTTATTATTATCCCCTATTTGCTGGTGTCTATGTTTTTTCAACTCTTAAACTGTGTTGAACAACTATATCGTATTGCAAACATTGGGAACCTGCTCTAAAGTCACCTCTTGGAGCTAATTTATGATCACAGCATGTGTCGTTTGGAATTAAGCTTAAAGTCAGTGTGATTTGAAGGGTAGATGAACGATATGGTTGGATGTATTTTTTTATATGAGTGATTAACTCAACACAGAGTTCCTGTCCAAAAAGCTAAATTTAGATTCAGTCATGTCAATAAGGATACTATTTTTGTCCATTTTTATGAATCACTGTGTTGATCTAATCAATATCTAGTTTTGGTTTGTTAAGACGCTTCCACTTTTCAACCACACTTCCCATAATTGTGCTCTGAGTTCACGCTAAATTTGTAATAATGACTTCCAATATTTATTTTGGCTTTCAAAATTCATTTTCGATTTTGAACGTGAATCTTTTATCCAGTTTCATCTACGTAAATATTCAAGTTCAGTTTTTTTGTTCTTATAAGAACTGTACTCGAAAAACAACATAGTCTTTTTCGAAGTAGCAGCGCATCGACCAAACTTTAAGGTGCCAACTTTCTTTTTCAATTCATGGCTTTTTTAAATAACGTCTTCTTTTACCTAAAACTAATTGAAAATTTTGTTTTTCACCGAGGTTTTGGTAAGTTTCGCAGATGGTTCTCCTTTCGATAGAAACAAATATCTCAACTTAACAAAAACAACATCGTTCACTTTCTGAAGTTGAAGACAATTTTCGGGTAATGGTTTTTTTTCTTTTTTTTTTCATATCATTCCTTTGAAAAATTCAGGCAAGACTTTTCAAAAATTTTGGCCGGAGCTCTGCCAGAGAAATCCGTTAAATAAGTACAGTTTCGTAGTTCATTACGAAATGTCTCGACATTTTACCTCACATGCCGTTCAACTTTTTTGCGCACGATTTGACCACCGTATTTTGTTCATATATCAGTCGGTTTCATTTTTCTCTGGACGAAAAGTCCCTTCAAACGTTTTCTTCATGAGCAAACTTTGATCCAGAAGATGAGCTGTTTGGGTGTTTGGGTCGTCCAATGGATTTTCCACGATCGAACCTAGAAATTTTTGTCGATGTACCTTTTCACTGGAAGTTGTCTCAAAATCCATTTGTTGAAACATCCAGTCAAGATTTCTTAAAATTTCTGGCTGGATTTCTGCCAGAGGAACTCCCTAAATAAGTACAGTTTCACATTTCATCACGAAATTTTCCAAAGTTTTACTCCACCGTCCCTTCAACTTTCTTGCGCACGATTTGACCACCGCATTTTGTTCACATTTCAGTTCGTTTCATTTTTCTCTGGACGAGAAGTCTCTTAAAAAGTTTTACCTTCGTGAACTTTTGTTTACATGAGCAAACTTTGATCCAAGAAGATGAACTGTTTGGATGTTTGGGTCGTCCAATAGATTTTCCACGATCGAACCTAGAAATTTTAGTCATTGGACCTCTTCACTGGAAGTTATCTCAAAATCCACTTGTTGAAACTTCCAGCTAAGACTTATAAAAATTTCGAGCTGGAGGTCTGCCAGAGGAACCCACTTAATAAGTACAGTTTCGCAGTTCATTACGAAATTTTTCGACATTTTATCCCACATGTCGTTAAACTTTCTTGCGCAAGATTTGACCACCGTATTTTGTTTATATTTTAGTGAACCGTTTTTTTTGGGAGCTTGTTGACTTGAATTCTGGTCTGTTTTATATTTTTCTGGACGAAAAAGGATCCTCCCTATAAACTTTTTGTTTAAACAAGCAAAACTTTGGCCGAGAAGATGACTTCCAGCTGTTTTTGGGTCGTTCAATGGGCTTTCCTGGATTTTCCACGATCAAACGTAGTAACTTTTGGTCGATGGACCTTTTCACTGGAAGTTATCTCAAAAAACCACTTGTTAGATAATAGTAAAAACTCAAATTAGGCTCATGTGAACATTACATTTTACTGAAATTTCCTACGAAATTTACATACAGGCATGCAAAAGTCTTACAGTGTTGCATTTTATTCGAGTACAATCCCTAGTTTAGGTTATGAATTTTTACTCAACAAAAACATCACAAGAGAACAGCAATGTTTGTGCCTTTGATTCAATAACTGATTTTGAATGATTTTAGCGTCCTGAATTAAAATCATTCGTCAGATTTTGTCTATCACCTCAAGTTTTGGTGGTATAGCGTGCAGAAATTTAAAATCTTAATCAGTTTTCAGTACAATTTTTAAATTAACAAACCAACATTATCACTTAAAATATTGAATCTGTTTGAATATTATCTTCCATTCAATCACGGATGCACATCTGACCTAGATATTTAGGTTGCAGAAATACAACGCTTTAAATATATTTTTTTTTAATTTTAAATAGTTGTGATTATTGAAATTGTGTTAAAAATTGCTTCAGAAAAGTTTTCAGATCATGTCACGAATGCTTTAAAATTGTCTCACAATTATTAGAAATTGAATCAAATTCGTGTCGAAATTCTGTTACTAAATTTTCTCAAAAAACTGTCCCAAAATTGACTTTGAATTGTCTAGAAAAATCCTCAAAATTGTTTTAAAAATGTTTCAAGACTGTATCAAAATCATTTCAAATTTATGCCGAATTTGAATAAAAATGTAATTAATATTGGTTTAAAATTGTCTGGAAATTGCAATCTTCTGTCTCAAAATGGTCTTCAAATTTATGTCAAAATATTGTTAGAAAACTTTCCAAAATTATCCTAAAATTGTCCTTAAAAGTTCCAAGTATTCTCAAAATAATTTTGAAAGGGCTTTGAATTGTTTCAGAATTGTGCAGAAGTTTTTGAAGTCGTCTTAAAATTGTGTCGAAATTCTCTTCGAATAGTACGAACCATCTTAAGATTGTCAATCAATTGTATTAAAAATGTCTTAAAATTATCCCAAAATTGACTTCAAATTACCTATATTATCTTAGAACTGTTTCAGAATTGTGTCAGAAACTATACAAATTGTATCAAAATTGTTTCAAATTTGTCTCCAAATTTAATCAAACTTTTTTCGAAAAGGTCATCAAATACTCAGCAAATCCTCTTATAATGTCTTATAATTAGATTCTAAATTTTGTTTCTAAATTTCGTCAGAAAACATTCTCAAAGTGCTTTAACATTTTCTTCAAACAGTTTTTCTCAAAACTGTTTAAAATTTTGTCAACATTTTCTTAAAGTCAGACCAAAGTGGTCTTCAAATAGTACAAATCGTTTCAAGATTGCCAATAAATTCTAAAAATTTGTTGCAAAATGTGCCAAAACAGTTCCAAAATGGCCCCATAATTGACTGTACCAAAATTGTTCCATATTTTTGTCGAAATTCTGTGAGAAATTTTTTTCAAGTACCCAAATTGGCTTCAAACAGTTCAAATATTCGCGAGATATAGTTTTGGGATTGTCTTCTCATAACTGTTTTCAAATAATTGTATCAAATTGTCTTCAAAAAAAACAAAATCTCTCAAGATAGTTCAAGTTTGTGACAAAATTTGAAATTATATTTGGATATTCTAGAAAATCTCTCAAGATTGTATTGAAATTGAAAGAGTCTTAAGTTTGTGACAAAATTCGAAATGATATTTGAATATTCTAAAAAATCTCTCAAGATTGTATTGAAACTAAAAGAGTCTTAAAACGGTTTCTAAATTATGAAATTTTTTGTGAACATCGATTCAAAAACTTGTTCGAAATAATGTCAAAAATTGCTTCAAAAAAGTTTTAGATGATTTCAAGAATACCTTGCAATTTTCTCACAAGGATTAGAAAAAAAATCAAGTTTGTGTCGAAATTGTTTCAAACAAATTTCTCAAAAATGTTTCAAAACTGTCCCAAAATTAACTTCGATATGGTCTCAAAGTTGTTTTGAAAATGTTGCAAAACAGTTTAAAAACTATTTCAAATTAATGTCGAATTTGAATACAAATTAATAAATATTGGTTAAAAATTGTCCGGAAATTGCACCCAAAGATTGTCTAAAGTTTCAAATCCTCAATTTTATGTTAAAAATTTTGTCAGAAAACTTTCCCAAAGTGTCCCAGAATTGACTTCAAATAGTTCTAAATATTGTCAAGAAAGTTTTAAAATTATCCCCGAATTGTTTCTTAATTTTACAGAGGTTTTTAAATCTTAAGATTGTCATTAAATTGTCTTATAATTGTCGCAAAATTGGCTTCGAACTGTCTAAATTATCTTAGAAGTGGTTCAAATTATGGCAGAATTCTATAAGTCTTAAAATTTAATCAAACTTTTTTCAAAATTGCCAACAAATTTTTCTTGAAAAAGTATCGAAATTTTCTTAAAATTTGTTCCTTAATTTCGTCAGAAATTTTTCACATCATTTTCTTGAAAAAGTTCTTTTAAAAACTGTTTTAAAATTGTGTCGAAATTGTCTTAAAATTGTGTCAAAATTGTCTTCAAAAATGAAAAAAAAAATCCTCTGAAGATTGATTTGAAATTGTTTCAAGTTTGTGACAAAATTTAAAGTTCTCGATCAAAGTTTTCTTCAAATATTCTAGAAAATTTCTCAAGATCGTCTTGAAATAGTCTCTAAACGGTTTCCAAATTATGAAAATTTTCAATAGCATTAATTCAAAAACTGGTAAATTTTTTTAAAGATTGCCTCAAAATTGTTTTCAGATCATCTTAAAAATGCCTTGAAATTTATTCACAATTTTTAGAAATTGAAACAAATTTGTGTTGAAGTTGTCTCTATGTTACTGAAATATGTTACTGAAATTACTATTTTCGACAATATTCAAGAAATTCTTTGAGTACTCGATTTAGAAGATTTGAACTCATTTAACACCTTTGTCGAGGAGGAGCACTGCAAAACTTTTTGACTAATGCTTTAAGAAATATCAAAGATTCCATTTGTTTAAAATTGTCAAAGTTTCGAAATTCGAAATTCGAAATTGTCGTATGTTGCAAAATTTAGAAAAATTGACAATAAGAAAACTTCTAAAATTTTATCACAGAATTAAAAATTACTCGTGGTCTTCGGGAAAGTTGATCATTGAATTTTTATTTTTATTTTCAAAATCTTTGTAATGTTCATTAGTTTTGCCAAAAAAGTGAAGAAATTTAAAAAAAAATATTGTTAACTATTTTCACGAATTATCTCGAAAACTAAAGCTGATTAAAAAACTATTTGCATGTTTGGAATCGGGTACTCCGAATTATTCAAAATAAGTTCTCAGATTCTTTGAACTATGGAAAAATGTAAATTTTGTTGTCTTGTGTAATCTACAACAACACCCGGATTCTCTATTCTGATTTTCGATTCTTTTTAAATCTTAACTGTGATTAAAAAATGGAAAAAAATTATCTGAGTTTTGGTTTTGAATTACGAAATAAGCCTTTTCCTTTTTTTGTTATGATTCTAAAATCATTTTTTTATTATTTTTTTTATTTGAATGTGAGAAAAAAGCGTGTTCAGAATTCAATTTTGGACATTTTAATGCTGATCGCTGTTACTTAAATAAACTTAAACTGTTTTATGTTGGTTTTGAATATTTTTTTCTGTTTGCAGTAGCCGAGAAAAAATTACTGTTTCAAGCCTTTTTTGTTGATACCTATAATTTTTTTTTGGGTACCAGCTCCCATTTTTTTCAGTAATGATATTTACATTTTTTTTGAACTAATGATAAATTAAGCTGCATCTGAATCCTCGAACCATTGCTTAACGCTTCATTTCAGGTTTTTTTTTTAATTTCTCCTCAAAACTTATTTTAAAAAGCTGAAATTGATGTGTACATCGATTTTTCTATAAATTAATTGTTGCAACTTTGCCACTTTATGAAACGAAGCATTAAAGATATTTAACCCAAATCTAGTTGGAATCCACATTTTAATTCTACAACATTAATTTTGAGTTTTGATTTGCTTTTAATAAAAATTTTGATTTGAAATTCAAACTTTTAAGATGGATGATCTAGAATCTATAAAAAAAATTGATTTTTCATTATGAGTCAGAAAAACGACCCAGAAGAATACTGTCAAAAATCCAAAGAATATTTTAAACAACTTTTTCTTTTAAGAATTCGTAGACAAAAAAAGATTGCTGCATGATTTTGCTAAAAGAAGTATTTTTTTATTTGATTTTTTTTTTATCCTAGATCAAAGTTTGGCACTTCAAATAAGCTTATCAATATTTCAAAAAACTACATCAATTATAATTTTTCGCAATAAAATTAGGTCTTTGCGGTAAAATCCGAAGAAATTTTGTGTATTTTGTTTTTTTTTTTTTACTTTGAGGACGTCTCTCTGAAAATTATTTTATAAAACAGTGTTTTAAATTCTGGTTATGGACATAAGTTTGCTGTTATATTTTTCAACTGACCTTTCTTAAATTTCGTTTGTCGTATCAGAGTTCAATTCTTAGCTTAATATATAAATTTCAAAACTGTAAAGACAAAATAACAAAAAAATGTTGTTTCACTTCAAATCCTATTCCACTTTGGTGATGATTGATTCCAGTTTCCCTTATTCAATATTGAAACAATCAATTTAGGGGTTTATCCTATGTTGATAACATAAAATTTTTACGGTGGCTTTAGACTTTTGAAAATGTTTCTGGCTGTAAGTTAAAATATGCAATTTCGATTCCTTATTTTTCAAACAATTTTTCTGATTCCAACCTCAACAATCCGTAAATACTTAAAAAACAATCTGCATTTGAATACCGAATCATATTGTAATTAAGGAGTGTATTCGAAAAAAAACCAAAACTTTGTTTTGTGAATAACTTTTGAATGCATGGATGGAAATTTATGAAATTATGAAATTTTCAGTGAAACTACGTAGTAATGTAATGTATACGTGAGCAAAATTTAGTGACAATCTGTTAAGTAGTTTTTGAGATAGCGTCAAATACTGAAGTTCATTGACGATTTTTTTTTGGGCAGAATCAAGAAAAATCCAGAAAAGTACCAGTGGGAGACCCACAAATAGCTGAAAAGAGACTATTCAACCAAAATTTACATGATATATCGTTTAAAAAGTCCTAGAGGATCCAATAGTGTGCTAAAATTTTGATATAAGTGAAAATGATTGATTCCATGAAGTGAGAGGAATGTGGGAGGTTTTTTCAAGCTCGATCCTAAAAGATAAAAAGAGGAAGTGAAATAAAGTCAAATTTTTCTGACTGGTTCGACATTTGAATAGGCCTGAATTCATTTCTTCAAGATAGAAAAACTGCCCACCGGTAAAATAAACAATAAACGGTGGTCAAGTCGTGCGCAAAAGATTTGGACTACTTGTCTGAAAATATTTTGAAAAATTTCGAAATGGACAGTAAAACTAACTTTTTAGCGGTTAGCTGGCAGGATTCCAACCAGAAACTTTTCGCAGACAAGTCTCACCTATATATTACGCAGAGAAACAAGGAAACAAAATTGAAAAAAATAATGTCTAGTATTTGAGAAGGCCGACAATCTGTCTTTCATAACGATTGACACGATGAATGGCTGAAAATACAAAAAAAAGAATTTCTCCAAATGCGACCGTTTTCTCTGAAAAGCACTTCAATTTAGCAACAAAGTTCATACTCTGTTTAAGTTGGATCTGGAATCGTGCCATTACGCAAAAACGGCGGTGGAGTGATAAAAAGTCAAATATTTCGGTTTTTTGACTTTGAGTTATTTAGAATATCAAGCTTCAGGAAACAGAAAACGTTTTCAAAAATATCCTGGATTTGGAAAAAGGGTTATTCATAGTATACATTATAGATGGCGCACGTGTTGCTTAAAAATTAAAGTCGAAAAATTTCATCATTGGACGGAGAAACCACTTGACAAAATATTACAATAATTTGTAATGTAATCACATGTAATCATTACATTATCAGGTAATTTCGTTGAAAATTTCATCAGTTTTTATTCATGAATTCAAAAGTTATTCACAAAACAAAGTGTTGCATTTTTTTCGAATACACTCCTTACTACATGCATATTTAGCCAGATTATTTTTTGAATAATTCGCTTCCGGTCTTTCAAACGATAATTTACGTTTTTCTGTATGATCGGGTACTTCTCGTAATTTTACGGCAAATTTAATTAAATAAATTTTTATTTTCCACTTAATTTTACGTGAAACTCTAACTTTCAGTAACTTTCAATTAACAGGGTTCAATTTTCCAGTGAAAGTTACTGTTTTTTTTTCAGAATACTGTAAAATAAAAGTAGTATTACTGTAATTTGTTTGCGATTTTCACCCGTATCTGTAGAATTTAAAATTTTGGAATATTTTTTCTCACAACAAATGTTGGCAGTAATTTTTTTTTTTTTTTGCAAATCCCAATTACTGTGTTCATTACCGATTTTGAATCCCTAAGTTTTGTCTTCCAAATACATTTTTTAATTGTGTATTTTTTGGTTTGGAATATTTCTTATATTATTTTTTGTATTAGAATGTAAATATTTAAATTTTTTATTGGATTGAATTTTTTTTCTAGGATCTTAATTATAAAATTTATGTACGTCAGAGTTTTAATGTTTATTCGGGAAAAGTCAAATTTCTTTCTTTTTAATCTGATTCGAGAACGGATGGCACTTTAATATTGATAAGTTCTTTGAGTTTTTTTGTCTTCTGAATGTTTCCGAAAACCGCGCAAGAATGAAAATTTGTTGTTTTTTTAACAGAACTAAATTCAACCCTAAGCATGCCAACATCAATCAACTTTGATTCTCAAATCGAACAAATCGATCACGCTTACGCTACTCGATTAAAAAGGACCTGGCCATCGATACCAGCACCCCTTCCAGTTGGGTGACTTTTGTTCCTCGTTTTCAGGAATTTCGGAGGCACGACCCAAGCTCACTTTTCAAATCAATTCCATTCCGAAGCCGCGATTCGTCAACCATTCATCATCGTTTGTTGATCGCGCCTGCAAGTGTTGGGACTTTAAACCGAACGTAATCAAAAGAAGAAGAAAAATCGTGAAAGCTGTCTGTCGCTAGAAGTACCCAGCTCAAACTTTTGGTATAAGGGACCACCAAGAATTTGGTCGCCAAGTCAATTAATTCTGTCGAATTTAGTAACAACAATGAAGAGAGAATATAGAAAGAGGTTGGAAGCCTCCAGCTGTGGTTTTCCTCCATTCGACTTAATTGAAATGAATTGATGAGAGCGTTTCAATGTCACTCGACTCGACTCAGCAGTTGACAGTTTGTGACGTGATTGGGTTTGTTGTGAGTCGATCCGAAAGCTGGGGTCGTTCTCGATGGAACTTGAAATCTGTAGAGCAGATTTGTTGACGTCCAGGCCTAGTCCAATCAACGAAGAACGGATCAAATTTAAAAGAAAATTAGCGTATTAAGACTAGAAGGGTGCCGATTATCAGCTTTCTTTGAAGAAGAGTATCTAGACAAATGATTGAAGAATCTGGATTGAAGATAAGCAAGAAAAGTCCATCTGAGTTGTTGAGAGTTTGTTAGTTAATCTTGGGTGGCAGTCCCTTTTCACAGTGTGTTAATATAACTGACTTCCCTGTGGGACGCCTGTGGAACACCTTAATGATGTTAAAAATTTAATTTCAATTTTACGAAGACTGTCAGCCAGATTAATTGATCCTGATATGTTTAATGTGACTTATGGGAACATCGTATTTACCAAAAAAGGCTAAAGAATTGTATTTGTGCTTTTTGTGATAAAGGTTCTGATAAAATTACTTCATCTCGCTATTTGATCTTTTTTTGTTGATTAACGAAGTTTTTCGACATGTTTTACTATCAAACGTCAACTCTTACTCCTAAAAACTATCGTATCAAATTATTGTAGAATCTTTTCTAAAATAACGCAATTATGTCCGGCAGACTGTCGTCTGTCATCGTAATGAGTCAGTAATGTTTCCGGTATCGTTGTAATTTGTCAACATTTCTGACTCCCCACATAACATTCCTTAACGCCTCTGGAAGAAAATGAAAAAAAAAAATACTTGGCCAACTTCCTTCCTTCCTATCGTCGTCGAGATGACGATATACTCAAAGACCAAAAACTAGCCCTCGTGTAATTGCAGTTGGCAGACAATTCCACTTAGCCCGGATCTTGTAAGGAAAACTTGTTTCCTCTTCCCATTGACGCTTGGTGAAACATGCCGAAAAAAAAAACTAATATTAAAACGGGAGGAAATTTTCAACGACCGTTTCAACAGATTCGTCTTGGAACTTTTACAGGTCTTCCAGCTTCCCAGACATCGGACAAATCCGAGGACGGCATGCGAGAAAACATTAGTCTTACATTAGCACGCATTTAGATGTCGATCGACTCAGCATGGGGGTGCCTTTACAAATTGAGATTTTTTTTCCAAGCCAAGATGGGTAATTTCCAGTTTGGGTCTCCCGAAACGTTAGATTTTATATTCCAAATTTTTAAATTATAAATTTAAAAATAAGAAATTTGAACCACCCTGAGTTTTTCCCCCACAGGAGAGACCGATCGATCGATGGATGGTCGCCGGCTGCTGCCGGTTTTGGAATTGGCAATAAATTAAATTAACAGCCCCGTTCAGTCCAATGAGGCTGGTGGGGTTTAGTCTGCTGTTGCTTTTGGAAGGCGAGACAGCGGAAGGGAATTTTTAAATAAATAAAATGATCTTCTTCGCGATCTTCCCGAGGGGAGTAGGAATTTGGAGGCTGGGTGAGAACAAATTTAGAGATTTTAGTAGAGAAGGAAAAAATGCGTAGACAGAAGAATTCCTCGAGCATTCCGGCACCTTCTCTCGGTGCTTCCGATGATCGATGGTCATGATTCGGGAGTATTATGTTTGCTTAAGTTAATTGCTGTCGAATGATAGGGATTCTCAGTTTTTTTAAAACATTTTTTACTGTAACATTTTCCGAAATATTTCTCTTGAAATTTTTTTTTATTGTCTTTTTTAAACGACATGTTTTCCAGGAATAAAACTTGGAAATGGAAATGAAAAATTCCTCAAAAATAAGTTAGAAAGTTTTGAACAATGAATTTGCTGGAAATCTCTGAAAATAAAAAAAAATCTATTTAACATAAGGTTACGAACTTGTTAAAATTAACGCCCAAATAACCAACAAGACCAATAATATGATAAGCAAAAACATACCAATAAAGATAAAAAATTAAAAAACTAAAAACCTCTAAAAGGCTCAAAAGACCAATGAAATAAAATTGAACCAAACAGACCAAAGAAAGCCTTAAAATAAAACCAAAAAGGCAAACAAACAACAAGATCAAACAAAAGAAAATTTTTTTAAAAATATCGACATAAAAGACCAACATGCTCAAAAATATCAAACAGAGAAAAAAACACAATGACAAAAAAGACGAAAAAAAACAAAATTTAAAAAATACCAAAAAAAAAACAGATTAAAAAACCCAAAGAAAAGATCAAAAGACAAAAATGACAAAAATAACAAAAATGTCAAAAATGACAAGAATGGCAAAAATGACAAAACTGACAAAAGTTGCAAGAATGACAACATGACAAAAAATGTTGAAAATGACAAAAATGAGAAAAATTTCAAGAATACGAAAATGATAAAAATGACAAAAATGAAAATAATGACTATGGTGATAAACATGTCGAAAATGGCAAAAACGACCATAGTGATAAAAATGACAAAAAGGCAATAATGACAAAAAATGACAAAAATAATACAAATAACAAAAATGACAAAAACGATAAAAATGACAAAAATGTCAAAAATGACAAGAATACAAAAATCTTAAAAATGACAAAAATGAAAAAAAAACTAAATTTTCTAAAACGATTATAGTTATAAAAATGTCAAAAATGGCAAAAACGACCATAGTTATAAAAATGATAAAAAATGACAAAAATTGACAAAAATGACAAAAAATACAAAAAAAAGATAAAAATGACAAAAAGACAAAAATGACAAGAATACGAAAATGATAAAAATGACAAAAATGAAACAAATAACGAAGATGAAAGAAATGAAAAAATTTTCAAATATTTAACTTTGATAAAAATGTCATAAATGACAAAAATGAAATAAACGACATTTTTTTTTTAAATGACCATTGCAATAAAAATGTCAAAAATGGCAAAAACGACCATAGTGATAAAAATGACAAAAAAGGCAAAAATAACAAAAATAACAAAAATGTTAAAAATAACAAAAATGACAAAATTTTTAAAAATGACCATGATAAAAAAAAATGTTAAAAATAGCAAAAACAACCACAGTGACCCAAACCAAATGGCGAAAATTGCCAAAATTTCAAACATGACACAAAAGACAAAAATTATAAAATTTACAAAAATGACAACAGTGGCAAAAATGACAAAAATCACAAAAATGCCAATAATGGCAACAGTGGCAAAGATGACAAAAATGACAAGAATACGAATATGATAAAAATGATCAAAATGAAAAAAAATGACAATAATGAAAAAATGACAAAAAAGATAAAAATGACAAAATTTACAATTATGACAAAAAGTCAAAAATGGCAAAAACGACCATAGTGATAAAAATGACAAAAATGGCAAGAATTACAAAAATGACAAAAATGATAAAAATTACAAAAATTACATAATGATTAAAATAACAAAAATGAAAAAACGACTAAAATGTCAAAATTGAAAAAAATTACAAATATGAGAAAAATTGCGAAAATTGCAAAAATTTCAAACCTGTCAAAATTGACAAAAATTATAAAAATGACAAAAATAGCAACAGTGGCAAAAATGAAAAAATGAAAAAAATGGCAAAAATCACAAAAATGCCAATAATGGCAAGTGGTGAAAATGACAAGGATACGAAAATGATAAAAATGACAAAAATGACAAGAATACGAAAATGATAAAAATGACAAAAAATGACAAGAATACGAAAATGATAAAAATGACAAAAATGAAAAATTTTACAAAAATGAAAAAATGACAAAATTTTCAAAAATGAGTGATAAAAATGTCAAAAATGGCAAAAAAGACCAAAGTGATATAAATGAGAAAAATGACAAAAATTACTAAAATGATAAAAATGACAAAATTTTCAAAAATGACCACAGTGATAAAAATGTCAAAAATGGCAAAAACGACCATAGTGATAAAAATGATTGAAATGGCAAAAATGACAAAATGACAAAAATAACAAAAATGATAAAAATGACAAGAATGATAAAAATGACAGAAATGACAAAATTTTCAAAAATGATCATAGTGATAAAAATGTCAAGAAGGCCAAAAACAACCATAGTGATTAAAATGTCAATAAAGGCAAAAATGACAAAATTGACTTAAGTGCTAAAATGACAAAAATGACAAAAATGATAAAAATGACAAAAATGACAGAAATAACAGAAATGACAGAAATGATAAAAACGCCAATAATGGCAACAGTGGCATAAATGACAAAAACGAGAAAATGATATGAATGACAAAAATGACAAAAATCACAAAAATGCCTATAATGGCAACAGTGGCAAAAATGACAAAAATGATAACATTGTTAGGAATGACATAAATGACAAAAATTGCAAAAATGACAAAAATGACATATTTCCCGGGAAATCCGGGAAAAACCGTCAATTCGAGAATGGAAAAACGCGGTCCACCCTAGGTTTTATTCATATTTTATCAAACAAATGGAGCCAAATGTGGCATGCTGGTATTTGGGTTCAAGAAATATTTCTTTGATAAGACCCCTCTCTCTTTTGAGAGAAGGTTGATAGAAAGTTGGTAAGAGTTGAGCTTCTATACATTTTTTTGCCTAACTTGAACATTCAATGTTTGCAACCCGCCTTCTATTCTAGGAGGAAATAAAAGTGGAGGAGGGGTCTCGAGTGCTGATCGATTAGTATGGGAGGGTATTTGGGTATGAGAAATCTCCTTATGGTGATTTGGATTACGTATTTGAAAAAAAAAGTGGCATGGGAGATTTATTTGGTACGAGAAATGTTTCTAAGACTGTTCAAGACACCTCATTTCTTATAGTGGGAAGTAAAGTAAAGATAAGGGAGACCCTCATCCTTTTTTGTTTGACAAAATTTTAAGAATTTTGACATTTTGAATTTTCGACGCTTTAAACACCATTTAACATTTTAAAACAGATGAATAATTTTGGAATTTTGGGAATTACCACTGTGATTATATTTGGCTGAATAATAAATTTATTTGTTTAGTGTTAAAGGCCATCCATAAACTTTCATTTAATGTTTCTGTTGGAATTGGTTGAATAACCCATAAAGGACGTTTAATGGCTCCGCCATTAAGTGTTAAAGTGTGACCATTATTTTTGAAGAGGCTTTTTTTCGACGCTCGTGACTTAAACTTCATCTCAATACAACTGAGGAAAAGAAAAACTTTCACTCGCGTGCCCTTGTCCCGATTTTGGTTGTTTCTTTACTTTTCTTTACAAAAAAAATCTGAATCATCACCAGATGCTTCCCATCTTATGCAGCACTCATATGCATTCAATTTTTCACCGCATCGAAACATATCGTCCCCATCTCCCCGACGAATGATTCCTCAGTCCTAATTCTGCGGAATGAATAATGTCCCAAATCCACCATGAACCATAACATAAATCCGGCTGGCAGCTCGTTTCACTCCCCCTTTTTTCCTCAAGAGGTCCAGATTTTAGTTTCTTGACTGTATGGAATTCAACTTGCAGACAGAAGTATCAAGCATAACAAATTCCCCACCTTTCGGGTGGGGATCGTTTTTCATCTCCCAGACTAGCCAGGCTGGAAGTCTGGCAGCATAAATGTTAAATATTATACCTTACTTCTGGATGCATCTCTGTGCATTGTCACTAACGTCCGAGATTCCCGGAGATTTTTGGAATATTCCTCCCAAGAAAAAAAAACAAACCCAAAATCGCACTCAGATCCATTCTTGGTGGGATCAGCATCAACAGTTCATGAGGCAGAAGATCCTGGACAGTTCCAAGAGCTTCTTCCACTGAAAAACGCCACCAGACGCATCACTTGAGAAATTGGAAGCCAACAACGACGAGCAGCATCCAAAACATCTAATCCTCATTACCATATAAGAGACTTCACCCGCTGGGATTTCAGCTCATAAACAAAACGGCACCAGATCTTATGCAGATTTACAGCAGCTTCTTCTAACCTTTCCACTCCCTTCATAGTTGATCATCGCTTCCTTCACAGCTTGTGGAATGAAAAATACCGTGAAAATAAATCCAATCGTCGATCCTCTTTAGGGAGACGCAACATGAGCAAACGATGATGCTCATTCGATCGACCGCTTCGGCCTAATCGCTTGGGCAATAATCTCCTGCGTTTGCTTGTTTTTTCCCCTATCTTTCAAATTTTCTTGACAACTTTATGCTGATTCGGTAATCGAGCTCGATAAATTTGACTGCTCCCATTCAGAGGGTGAAGTCTTTTCCTCTCGAAGTTTCTTTTGATATCGTAGAAAAGTGGAATGAAGCTTAATCGGAACCTGTTATCTGATCGCGACCATAGTTTATCGTAGGGATCTTTTGGAAGCGTTCAGAGGTTCTCAAATTCCCATTTTTAGATGTCAGTTTTTAGAGGCAAACTCAATCAACGATACTATTTCCTATAATAACTCTCAATCTTTTTAAGTGTTCATCTTCCCTAAACTGTCCTGTCAACTTGATTCATAGAGATTTTTACATTTATTGCAAGTTGTCCTCTCAATCTGCTTGAGTTTTCAACTTCAACAACCTATCCTCTGAATTCGCTTAACTGTGTTGCTGTGATTTCTTCTTCATTAATTTCAAGCCACCCTCCGAACCCACTCAAGATTTTATCCTCATTTATCAAAGTTGTCCTCCCAACTCGCTTGAGTTGTCGTTCTCTCTAAACTGTCCTCTCAACTCATTTAACGGCGATTTATACATATATTTTTTCAAGCTGTCCTCTCAACTCGCTTTATGGGTATTTATTTTAATTTTTTTCGAGCTGTCCTCTCAACCCACTTCAACTTCAACTCTCGCCTAGCTGTCTTCCCAAATTGCATTTTAGTGATATTTTATTTATTTATTTCCAGCTACCCTCTCAACTCGCTTGAATTTTGATTGTTCTTCGAGCTGTTCTAGGAATTTTTGAAATTGATTCAAACTCTTTTCCCAACACGCTAGAAAGTTTATTCAAAACCGCTCGAATTTTCATTCTCAACAAGCTGTCCTCTCAATTCACTTTATTGTATTTTTTTACATAAACATTGTATTTTTAACCTTCAGTCACATTATTTATATTTACTTGGTTTTATTTCGATAATCTTGTTTTAAAATTCGTTTTATTGATGCTGTAATGCAGTTTGTTTTTTTGTATGGGTAAATTCTCTTTTTTTTTGTTTGTTTCTAGGCTTTTGCAACTCTTCAAAGATCAGTCTTTATGTTTTCACTTCATTTGGAAAAAATTGCAAGCATTCTCAGTGTTTTTGGAAAAGGGTTTACATAATTACTATTGCTTTAAAAATGTATAATATGCACAACCCATGCTTACCAAAACAAAGACTTGTTTCATATCAATTATGCCGTCAAACTACCCTTAAATCATAGATAGACCCTTGCAACTTATCCCTTCAAATCGCTTGAAGGGATGCTAGCAGGGATGGTAAATGTCACAAATGTCGTTTGATCGTTACACAGAACCAAAGTCACAGTTATCGGAACTGACGGTCATGTAGCTGTTATATTTTGGTTCCTTTTTACGAATGCCGACCTAAAAATGTAATTCGCACGACATGTGGACAGAATGTCGCAACTTGACTTTTTTTTTTTTGAAATGTCACGAAATCTCAATCGCATCATTAATTGAAATGTTATGAATTTCAACTTGTAATCCCTCTAGTGAGAGGGTTTGACCTTTAGGTGACGAAAATTAGTGCAGCGAGTTCGCTAGTACAAGCTACTAGTATTAGTACCGGTAGAAATTAGTATAGTTCCGATTTCAACTTTCGACCCCTCTAGTGAAAGAGTTTGACTTTTAGGTGACAAAAATTAGTATAACGAGTTCGCTAGTACAAGCTACTAGTCTAAGTATCTCTTTAATTAGATTTGCTCTGATTTCAACTTGCGACGTTTCTAATGAAAAAGTTTGATTTGGAGGTGACGAAATTCCGTGTCGCGAGTTCGTTAGTACAAGCTGCTTATATCGGTACCGGTAAAAATTAGTTTAGCACTAATTTCAACTTGAGACCCCTCCAGTGAAAGGGTTTGATATGTAGGTGACAAAAATTAGTGTCGCGAGTTCGCTAGTTAAAGCTGCTAGTGTTAGTACCGCCTTAAATTAGAATAACTCCGATTTCAACTTACGACCCCTCTACTGAAAGGGATTGATCTGTAGGTGACAAAAATTAATGTCGCGAGTTCTCCAGTACAAGCTTCTAGTAATAGTACCTGTAGAAATTAGTTAAGCTGGTATTTTAACTTGTGACTCCTCTTGTGAGAGTGTTTGACTTGTAGATGACGGAAATTAGTTTCGCGAGTTTCTTAGTACAAGTTTCTAGTATCAGTACCGGTTAAAATTGATTTAGTTTCGATTTAACTTGCGACCACTCTAGTGAAAGGGTTTGACTTGTAGGTGACGAAAACTGGTACGAACTTCTAATATTAGTGCCGGTAGGAATTGATCTAGCTCCGATTTCAACTTGCGACCTCTCTAGTGAAAGGATTTGAACTGTTTGTGACGAAAATTAGTGTCACGAGTTCGCTAGTACAAGCTACTTTTGTTAGTACCGGTAGGTTTATCTCCGATTTCAATTTGTGACCCCTATAGTGAAAGAATTTGACTTGTAGGTGACGAAAATTAGTGTCGCAAGTTCGCAAGTACAAGCTTCTGGGATAAGTACCGGTAGAAATTGATAGTTTTGTTCCGATTCCTATTTGCAACCCCTCTAGAGAGAGGATTTGACTTGTAGATTACGGAAATTAGGTTCGCGATTTTGCTAGTACAAGCTTCTTGCATTAGTACCGGTAGAAATTGATTCAGCTCCGATTTTAACTTTCGACCCCTCTAGGGAGAGAGTTTGCCTAGAAGATGACTAAAATTAGTGTCGCGAGTTCGCTAGTACAAGCTACTGGAATAAGTTCCGGTAGAAATAAGTTTAGCTCCGATTTCAACTTGCGACCCTTCTAGTAAAAAGTACAAGCTACTGGTACTAGCTCCGCTAGAACTTAGTATAGCTCCGATTTAAACTTGAGACCCCTCTTATGAAAAGGTTTGACTCGTAGGTGACGAAAATTTGTGTCGAGAAATGTCAGGCGAATGTTACGAGTGTGAATTTCATTCGAATGACCTGCACAAGCCTAGATGTTAGAAAAAAGTTTCAAACTCACCGTAGAGCCCTTCGAAATAAAACATCGATATCCGAACGCAACATTAAGATCACCATCGACCGGAGGGCGGTCTCGTTTTTTCATTAATTTTTATTTTTCTTCTACAAGCGGTACCCTTTCAAAAGTCCACCCCCTGGTAGGTTTGACCCAATCCGAGGGCAGTCGGGCAGGCAAATCCGGTGAGAAATTGATTCCTTCCCGGAGGGCAACCCCGGCACACACACATTCAATAAAACGGAGGGGGTTTCGGTTGATTATTCCGATCGAGGTCATCTGTCACGTAATCAACGGAGGGATCTGGGACGTGGTGCGTATCTCTGTCCAAATACGCATCGGTCGCAACGCTGGGTCTCTAAAGGTTCGGAAAAGTGGGAGGAAAGGGTGAATTTTGATCGATCGGTCATCGATCAGCGCCGCGGCATAAATGGCCGATAATGATGTGGTTGTTGGGGTCTCTTGCCGGTGGGGTTCGAAAATCATATAGGGAAACAAAGGAAATCGATTGAACCAATAAATCTCGCGCATAAAAATGCTGCTGCATCCCATATATGAATGTTGAGTGCACGCACACAATCATTTATTGCATCATAATTAATTGCATCGATTTGTCATGCCGGGGTTTATTTTCTTCAGAAATTCACTAAGTAGAAGGAGACCCCTTTTTCTGATTGGACACGCAACTAAACTTTGACCTGTTACTGAGGATCCCCAATATTCAAACCGGTTGCGTAAGTCCTGTTTTCCGTCTTTCTGTCCTTGAAGGGCCACAGCAAACAACACAAATTTGACATCTTTATGGCAGTCGTGACAGATTGGTTGCATTAATTCGCTCATCCGTAGCGGCACTTGTTGCTTCGGTTCGTCCCAAGACTTTAAAGTCTCAATTGAGACACATTAGAAGAAACGCAAAAATTCCGATCACGTTCCTCCTATTTCAATCACAAAACAGGAACCCCACGATCGATTAATCAAAATTGAAAAATTCCATTGGGCCGGAGGAATTTCGCGACAAACCGCGAGCGAGTGCGCACGACAAGTCCATTGAACTCCACACTGTGAACGACAAAAAGAAACACACACAAATTCTTGCCGCCCGCCTAGAGTAGAATTCAACTATGTAGTGTAGTGAATGACCCATTTGTCATTCATGCTCCGCTTCGGGCTCACGCTTTCGGACGCGACGGTCATCTGCGGCATGCGACGCACCATAACGTGCGCGGGCGATTGATGCGCGTTTGAAGTTCCATACATATTGTGCAGTCGGTTTTTGGAATAAACGACTCAATTGTATAGAAAATGCACTGGATCCACCAATTCCTTTCCCCTCATCATGTGAATTTTTTTCTGAAAAGCATGTGATTCAGACGACAATTCGTGGTTGCGACAATATGCGACGTTTTTTCTTTAATGTCGTTAATTTATGAAAATTAAATCTTTTTTTTTCCTTCTTTGGATATGTTATTTTTCCTGTTAAAAATGCAAAAGTCTACCGACGCTTTCAAATCAGACATAAGTATGAATGATCTTGTTTTATGTAATTTTGCAATCTTTTATAAACTAACTAGCTGATCCCGTACGAACTTCGTTTCGCTTTAAATCATTGGTACGTCAAAATGAGTTTAGAAAATGAATTAGAAGCATTCTTTCAACAATTTTGGGGAAAAAAATCAACAGTGTTTAAAGTCGCTATTATTACTATTACTTGAAATTCAAATTAAACGGTTGATTGGATTTTTATTAAAATTTATGTGAGAGTGTTTTCTTCTTGATCGGTTGCGACATCTAGACATTATGGCAGAAACATGTCCTATTTGTTTATGTGCACGACTCTTTTGCTTGACCTTCACACTTAAATTGGTATCAATTAACTGCCTCCAACAAAATTATTGCACAAAACACTAAACTTTCAATGAAACCCTCTTTTTCTGTCCCGTGGTCCGAAATTCGCTAATTAAAACCAATTTTACGTTCCTCACAACTCCCTTGTGCCGTTTTTTTTTTCAAATTATATGTAAAATAACGTCAGGAACTTGAAAACAGTGAACAGTGAATATAGACGCCCCTTTCGCCGACCCTTGACACGGAACATGCTACCTGGAGTCAATTGCTCATAGTTTATAACCCTCATCTGAACATTTTCATCTCAATACGATGCATGATTACGACAATATCGCGAAAACAGTGAGCAACTAACATGGACGGCCTTTTTTTACCACGATTCAAAACTTGGCTCCTGAAATCAGTTATCTTTTCTGTTAAACTCCCATGTGTCAATTTTCATTACAATTCTATGCTCAATCAAGAGAATATCGTAAAAACAGTGAACAGATAATAATCCCTTTTGCTGACCCCTGAGTCAAGATTTGAAACCTGAAAGCAAAAGAGCGTCCCTCAAAACTCCTATGCGGAAATTTTCATCTCAATCCAATGTAGAATAACGTCAAAATCGCAAAAACATTAAAGTTGGGTATGGACGACTCCTTCAGCCGACTTCTGATCCGCAATTCGAAACTTGAAATCGATTGCTCGTCCCTCAAAACACTCATGTGCTAATTTTCATCACAATACAATCTATAAAAACGCCAATATCGCAAAAACATTAATCAGTGGATATGGACGACCCTTGTTGCCGACCCCTAACCCTAAATTTGATAACTGTAATCGATTGCTCGTCTCTCAAAACACTCATGTGCAAATTTTCATCACAATCCGATGTATAATAACGTCAATATCGCAAAAACATTAATCAGTGAATATGGACGACCCCTTTGGCCAACCCCTGACCCTAGATTTGATAACTGTAATCGATTGCTCGTCTCTCAAAACACTCATGTGCAAATTTTCATCACAATCCGATGTATAATAACGTCAATATCGCAAAAACATTAATCAGTGAATATGGACGAACCCTTTGGCCGACCTCTGACCCTAAATTTGATAACTGTAATCAGTTGCTCGTCTCTCAAAACACTCATGTGCAAATTTTCATCACAATCCGATGTATAATAACGTCAATATCGCAAAAACATTAATCAGTGAATATGGACGACCCCTTTGGCCAACCCCTGACCCTAGATTTGATAACTGTAATCGATTGCTCGTCTCTCAAAACACTCATGTGCAAATTTTCATCACAATCCGACGGAAAATAACGTCAATAACGTGAAAACAATATTTGTCTTGTATGGACGACCCCCTTCAGAAGGGGTCGTCCAAAAATCTAAAATCATTTTTCATCATTCCTGGTCCTAATGAGCATCCATGCCAAATTTCAGATCTCTAGCTCTTAAGGCGGCTGAGTCTATAGAGGACAAACAAACAAACAAACAAACAAACAAACATACAGATAATTGCTTTTTATATATATAGATTTAAATGTGAACTGTAGAATTTTCAAAAAACAATTTTGGTCCTTCGAGCCGGATCCAATTCAATACAAATGTGGTTTGTGCCGAAGCAAATTCAAATTTTGCTTGTATTCCACACTGTCTGCCTACTAACTAGGTCCGATCACAAGCGTTCAATATTGTTTTGTAAATTTTTTTCTGGTTTGTTTTCGTTCAAAAAGATTAGAAAAACTTTTGTACCTTACTATTTTTATTATATGAAAAAAATGACATAATCGACCTTATCAAGATAGCATGAAAAAATAATCTGTTCAAAAAGTATGTGCGCTGCATGAGTCGAAATTTCGGCATTCGCTTTGATTTGTATGTCCAGAATGTTTGTACGAAAATTAATTCAGCCTACAAAGAAAAATCCATGTGACATGGTTACTAAGAGTTTCTAAACCTTCTGTTGAGAATCTCTCGACAGCTTGTAACACGATTTTCTCAAAATATCCTAAGAGGACTCATTTGGAAGTTTCTGAGACTTCAAGAAATGATATCATGAATTTCTGAGGAAGGTTTTAAGAGCTTCGGCGAAGACTCTCTAGAGAATTTATCAGAGGATTCTTTATGATCCTGAGAAGTTTCTCTACATAGTGCATAGTACTTCAAAATTTTAAACGGTGTTTTCTAGTGTTTCTGAGAGTTGATGACAGGACTCTCTGACGTTTTTGAACGGGGTTAAGAAATTCCTAGGATTCCTGAGAGGACTCTTTCGATTTCCTGAGAGGGCTTTAGAAAGGTCTCAACGAGACTCTCTTGAGTTCTTGAGAGAGAGAGTTCTTGAGAGGTATTCCTGTGGAATTCTCTAGTGTTTCTGAGAGGACTACTCAGTGTTACACCAAAGATTCTCCAGAGCTTCTGATGGTACTTCCTTTTTCCTAAGAGGACTCTCTAGAGTTCATGAGAGGAACTCTAATGAAGTTACTAAGGTTTTTAATTTCCTGAGGGATTACTTGGAGCTCTCATGAGAACTCTTTTGTATCTGATAAGACTTCCAAGATTTCTTGAAGGAATTCTCTAGAGATTGTTTATGTGAGGAATTTCAGAGGGCTGAGAACTTTCTAGGGTTTCCTGAGAGGACTTTTGTGTTCTTGAATTCCTGAAAAATCTGTAGAGTTCTTTAGGGATCTTTCAAGAGTTCCTTAGGGAATTTATTATATTTCCATAGAGTCCCGTAAAAGATTTTCTTGAGTTCCTGAAAGGTCTCTTAAGAGTTCCTTGAGGCACTCTCTAGAAATCCTGATGGGAAGCTGTTTAGTTCCTGATGAGACGCTCTTGAGTTCTAGACAGAAGGGATTAATACTAAGGGGTAATATTTAAAAAAAAAAGGCGCTATAGTTCCTGAAGATACCCTCCTGGGTGTTTGGGTTGAATGGAATTTTCGAGAATACTGTTTAGAGTTTTTGAAGATAATTTAGAGTCTTGGAAAAATCACACAGGAATGTGGTGTACCAAAACTATCTTGAGTTTTTGAAAGGGCTGAAAAATCCATAGGGCTCCTAAGGGGACTCTTTCAAATACCTGAGAGGTTTTTATAAAGGTCCCGAGGGGACTCTTTTGATTACTTGAGAGTTCTTTATGAAATTCCTGTGACATTCTTTAGACAGCCTAACAGAATTTTCTGGAATTCCATAAGGGATTCTCTAGAATTTCTGAGAGGACTCCTCAGTGTTCCAGACAAGAATTCCTAGAGCTCCTGATGGCACTTTCTTGTTCCCAAGAGCACTCTCTAGAGCACCTGAGAGGAAAGAGAAATTAAGTTCATGAGGTTTCTTAGTTCCTGAGGAAATACTTGGAGTTCTCCTGAAAACTCTATTGTACCTGATGAGACTTCGAAGAGTTATTTAAGGTACTCTCTAGAAATTGTTTATGAGAGGTATTTCAGAGGGCTGAGAACTTTCTATGGTTCCTGAGAGGATTTTTTCCTCTTGAACTCCTGAGAGAACTTTTGAGCTTTAGAGTTCTTAAAGTCTTTTGAGTTCTTCAGGGATCTTTCAAGAGTTCCTGAGGAAAATCACTAAGTCTACTTAGAGTTCCTGAAAAGACTGTCTAGAGTTCCTAAAAGGTCTCTCAAGGGTTCCATGAGGAATCCTCTAGAAATCCTGATGAGACGCTGTTTAATTCCTGATGAGACGCTCTTGAGTTCTAGACATAATCCGAACTCCTGATGGTACTTTCTTGTTCCTAAGAGGACCCTCTAGAGTTCCTGAGAGGAACGAGGAATACAGTTCCTGAGGCTACTTAGTTTCTGAGGGGATTACTTGGAGTCCTCCTGAGATCTCAATTGTACCTCATGAGACTTCCAAGAGTTCTTCAAGGTACTCTCAAGAGATTGTTTATGAGAAGAATCTCAGAGGGATGAGATCTTCCTAGGGTTCTTGAGAGGAATTTTTCCTTATGAACTACTGAGAGGACTTTTGAGTTCCTGAATGCCTGAAAAAATCTGTAGAGTTCTTTGGGAATCTTTCAAGAGTTCCTGAGGGCATTCACTTTATTTACTTAGAGTTCCTGAAAAGACTTTCTAGAGTTCCTGAAAGGTCTCTCAAGAGTTCCTTGAGGAACTCTCTAGAAATCCTGATAAAACGCTGTTTAGTTCCTGATGAGATGCTCTTGAGTTCTAGACAGAATCCGTTTTTGGCCTAGGTATTCTCTGTAATATTTGATAATAAAAAAAAGACTCTAGAGTTCCTGAAGGGACCCTCATGAGTGTTTAAGAGGACTGTAATTTCTGAGAATACCGTCTAGAGTTTTTGAAGATTATTTAGAGTCTCGGGAAAATCATCCTGAGGTTTCTACAGTTTCTGAGGGGAGTAGTTGGAGTTCTCATGAGAACTCTATTGTACCTGATGAGACTTTCTTTCTTTAAGGTACTCTCTAGAGATTGTTTATCAGAGGAATCTCAGAGTGCTCATAACTTTCTAAGGTTCCTGAGAGGACTTTTTTTCTTCTTTTGAACAACTGAGAGGACTTTTGAGTGCTTGAATTCCTGAAAAATTTGTAGATTCGTTCCCGTGAGGAACAAGTCGATGAAATGTGATGAAAAGTTTTCAAATTAAAAATTACCATTTCGCTCAATTTCAACATCTTTCATCTTATTCTAATCTTCTATCCGTGTATAATCTTTCAATTCTTAAATATTCTTTCTCAAAGAATATAAATTTCACCGATATAGCCGATAAAATAATTCCACAAAATAAAATTTACGGTGGTTAACTCTTCATTTATTTGTAGATTTCTTTAGGATCTTTCAAGAGTTCCTTAGGGAACTCACTATATTTACTTAGAATTCCTAAACTTTGTAGAGTTCCTGAAAGGTCACTCAAGAGTTCCTTGGGGAATTCTCTAGAAATTCTGATGGGACGCTGTTGAGTTCCTTATGAGACGCTCTTGAGTTCAAGACAGAATCCACTTCTGGCTAAGGAACTCTCTGTAATACCTAAAAAAAAGTCTCTAGAGTACCTGAAGGGACCCTGCTGTGTGTTTGGAAAGACTGAAAGTTCTGAGAATACTGTCTAGAGTTTGTGGAAAAAATTTAGAGTCTTGAAAAAAAAATCACCCAGGAGAGTGGTGTACCATTGCTTAAGTCATCCAAAAATGCACTCTGATTCTATCCAATAAATCAAACTGGACTCAAAAGTTACATCTTTAGTTGGGGATTTTCAAATGCAACACCATTTTTAGTAGGACTACAACAAATGTTTCAATAACTGAATTTCATATTAAATGGTCAAATTACTCACATCGGTTTTCTCTTTCTTTCGTTACAGGTAACCGTCATAAACAGTCTTGAGCTTGTTCACGAGAATTGTAAGTCATTTAAAAACTTCTATTAGACATCTTAAAGCACTTTAAGCGACAAATGTAGTTTGTTTGAAACTCATTTGACTGATTTTTTTTTCTCATTTAAAACCATCAGCATTCCTCAAATAGCTCACTAGTAACAACATTCATTCCACGTCGAGGAACTTCCAAGTGCTGAAGTCGCGGGCCTGTCCTGAGCTGGCACCGAAAGTGTGAAAAACAACATTTTTATTTTCTTGCCAACTGGTAACTGGGCTGCCTCACACGCCAAAATGCCATTATCTCTCGGATGTGAAACGATTCGAGAACATACTACACTAGACGTGCAACGTTCGGGAAATATCTACCGTGGGCCTACACAGGTCTTGTTTTGGGTCTGAAGGAAAAAAATAGTTCAAGAAATGCGAAATTAGTCGCACGTCGAGTCTGTTTGAACGTCTGTAGGTATCAGTCCCGCGTTTCCAGATAAGAATTGGTATGAGATAGAGTGAGGACCTAGAAAATTTTAAACGAAAAAAATAAAAAACGGAACAAAGTACGAGCCAGGTGTGCGTGTCCATCTTGAGTTTCCAGATTCTTGCTTATCTACTGAGAACTCCATGTTCTGGAGCAATTTGTTGGGCGTGAAACCCGTAAAAACTCTTGGAAGATTGGAATGTCGTTCTGTTGAGAGTTTCTTCTGAAGGCATGCTGATAAGTTAGCGTCGAAAAATTCCGAGGATGCTGGAAACTGTTTCGTTGATCTATTGCTGTCGATCTCGTCGAGATGTTTGAGTTTACTGGGATTTGTTCGTTGAATTTTAAAAATCATGAAAAAATTTAAAATCCATCAAGGGTGGTTTTTATAAATCAATTTTAATTTTTCGGCGAGTAAGTATGCTGAGAAATATTTGGATAAAAACTGTTTTCTTAAAGTTTTTTTTTCTATCATCAAACTTTTTTTTCAAATAAAATTTCGTGTTTTAGGTTTTTATTTGAGCAAATTTTGTGTTCACCAAGAGCTTTGATTTTTTTTTGGTTTTTTAACGTTTTTGCCATAATTTCTTCAGTATTGCAGGGTCAAATTTGAATAGGAAAATGTGGATTATTAGATTTTTTTCTGTAAAAACTGCCTTCATCAGTTGGGATAGTGTTCTAAGAAAAAGTGGCGCTACAAAAATGATCTTAAGTTTATTTTTAGATGTTACAACTTTCAAAACGAGACTTCAAAGGGTTCATTCTCAAACTAATTGAAACTGATTTGCGTCTGTCTTCAATGTAATTCTCTAATTTATTGCTCTTTCAGGGCACAGAAGTACACAACTTCAGCAACACCTGCCTGCCTGCCAAGATAACGTGGGGATGCTTTCTCGAATGTTTCCTGCTAAGATAACCGATAAAAAGCGCAGCTAGCTAGCCCCCTCATGTGTAGTCGAAGCAGTTCCAGCTCGATATTTGTTTTATGGTTGAGAGCGAGGTTGACTTTCAGCTTCAATTGCACCTTTTATTCCTACCACTTTGTGAAACTTAGAGTACCTTCTTACAACGATCGCGAATTCAATGCTGACGTCAACTCGTTGATTTTGATTCAATCTTTTCTTTCTTTCAGAAAATATGTTTGTAAATGTTTATCTACAAAGGTAAATCACTAATTGAATTTGGTGATAAGAAAAATTGTTTGAAGTTATTAACAGAATTATGCAATTTTTAACTATTTTTCAGTTACTTTAAAAACACAATAATGTATTGGTTTTTTTTTAGCCAAAAACAGAGTAAAAAAGAGAATACAAAGAGAAGAAAAAACTAAACAGAAAAAAGTAAAAGATTGAAAACAATAGAATAGATGGATAAGAGTAAAAGAAAAAAAACGACGCATGATAAAAATACAAGGAGATAGAAACATAAATAATGAAAAAGAGCGATTGTCGACGTGATGAAAAAAGTCAGAGTTAGCAAAAAAAAAAAAGATAATAAGAAAGCGAAACGAGATGAAAAGTTTTGCAAGTAAAAAGACAAAAATTACCTAAATCACAAAAATGACAAAAATTACAAAAATTACGTAGAGACAAAAATGACAAAAGATTTAAATGACCAAAACGACAAAAATTATAAAAATACGACCTGAAATGAAAAATTATAAAAATGACCAAAATTTTCAAAAATTACAAAATAACAAAAATACAATATTGACAAAAGTGATAAAAAAGACAAAGATTTAATAAAATTACAAAAATAACAAAAATGACAAAAGAAACAAAAATTATTAAAATAAGACATTCCAGTCTTGTCAATGACAAATATGTCAGAAATGACAAAAATATTAAAAAGACGACAAAAATGGAAAAAAATATGCCAAAAATGATAAAAATGACAAACTTGACAAAATTTATACAAAACGACTGAAAAAATGACAAAAATGACAAAAGTAACAAAACTGATAAAAATGACAAAAATGCAGAAAAATAGATAGAAAAATGATAAAAATAACAAAAAAAATTGATAAAAATGACAAAAAAAAAGAAATGACAAAAAAAAATCTGGAAAAATGACATCAATGATAAACATGAAAAAAAAATCACAAAAATGACAAGAAAAAACTGGAAAAATAACAAAAATGACAAAAATGATAAAAATGATGAAAATAACGAAAAAAAAGCTACAAAAATCATAAAAATGACAAAAAGCTGAAATAATGATAAAAATTACAAAAATGACAAATATGCCAAAAATGACAAAAAATTTCAAAAACTACAAAAATGCTGAAAATAACAGACAAAAAACTGAAAAAATGACAAAAATGATAAATTTGACAAAAATTACCAAAATGACAAAAAGTACTTAAACGACAAAATGAAAAAAGACGAAAATGACAAAAATATCAGAAATAGTAAAAATGATTAATATGATAAAAATAAGAAAAATGACAAAACTGATACAAATGACATAAAACTGAAAAAAAAATGATAATTAAGACAAAAAAATAGAAAAATAACAAAAATGATAAAAATTACAATAAAATTTAAAAAAATTACAAAATGACAAAAAAAATGCAAAAATTTCAAAAAATTACAAAAATGATGGAAATGGAAAAAAAAATTAAAAAATTATAAAAATTATCAAAAACAGAAAATTGACAAAAAAAATATATAAATGGCAAAAAACTGAAAAAAAATTACAAAACTGATGAAAAATGACAGAAAATCTGAAAAATGCCAAAAATTACAAAATGAAAAAAGGACGAAAATGACAAAAAATACAAATAAAGGAAAATGTCAAAAATGACAAAATAAAATGGATGGTAAAAATGACAAAAGAGACAAAAATTACAAAAATGTCGGAAAACCGAAAAATATGACAAAAATGAGAAAAATATAAAATTAACTTGAAAAAATTGAAAATTGACAAAAATAATAAAAATGACAAAATAGCAAAAAAATGATGAAAATGACAAAAAACTAAAATAAACTGACAATAATAACAAAAATAATAAAAATGACAAAAATTATTAAAATGACAGAAAAGACAAAATTGACAAAACACTGAATAAAATGACAAAATCAATAAAAATGATAAAAATGTCAATAATAACAAAAATGACAGAACGACAAAAATAAAAAAAAGGGAAAAAAACTAAAAATATGATAAAAATGATAAAAATAACAAAATAAAGAAAAAGAATTACAAAAATAACCAGAATAAAAATGACAAAAAATGATGAAAATGACAAAAAAAAAAAAAAAAAAATTAGACCAAAATTATTAATCGACAAAAAATTTCAAATATAACAAAAACTGAAAAAATAACAAAAATGATAAAAAATTTAAAAAAAATTGAAAAAATTACAAAATTGAAAAATATTTGAAAACTGATAAAAATGACAAAAATTACAATAATGACAAAAAGACTTAAATAATTGAAATGGCAAACATTACAAAAATGATAAAAAAACGACAAAAATATAATTAATGACAAAAATTAGAAAAATGTCAAAAAACGGAAAAAATTATAAAAATGGAAAAATTGAGAAAAAATCACAAAAATGAACAAAATTACAAAAATGACCAAAAATGAGAAAAACCAAACGACAGAATGGACAAAAATGACATGAATGACAAAAATGTCAAACAATGCGGAAAATTATAAAAATGAGAAAATGAATAAACAAAATTAAAAAAAAATGGCAAAATTGACAAAAATATATTATATAACAAAAATGTCGTGAAAGAAAAATAAAAGATTAAAATGACAAAAATTATAAAAATGAGAAAAACAACCAAAATTGATAAAAATGACCAAAAATGATGAAATTGATAAAAGGCGGTACAAATGACAAAAATTATCAAAAAACGAACGGCAAATATTAAAAAACTAGCTGATTTTACCCGGCCTTGCTCAGGTTCACAAAAGATATTAATCAAAATGAGTCGTTTGATTTTACGAAATATTGGAAGCTTTATATTCATCGTTTTAAGAAATTGGGCCCATGTTTGGCCACGTTAGTTTTGTAAGTCTTTTAAAAGTTTTTATTGAGATTGTTCACTGTGTTTATCGATTTCATTTTTTTAGAAGAAGCTTATAGTTTTAAGGATAATTAATTGAATTTCAAAATAATTTCCTTCTTCTCTATCACAAAAAACTTAAATCTCTTTTGGAGACTATCCCACTTTTCAAGATGGATGATCTCCCTGTACAATGGTATATTTAAGTTTTATTTAATTAAAAATTTCTAAAAACACTTCCGAACCTTGTTGAACCATGTTTAAGACTCATTTGGCATGTTTTCGATTGTATGTTTGCTTTTTTCGCTTTTTTAATTTAACACTGTTTTTCTTAAATGTTAAAAGTTGCACTAAAAGTTTCTTGGAGTTATCGAAAAGAAATCATCTCTGAACCGAAATAACCATTAAAATGTTATGGAAATGGTCTTATTTGAGTTGCATTAATTATTTTGAAGAGTGATCAATGTTAAAATTCTTTGAAATCATTTGTTTGAACTCGCAGTACCAAACGGTTTTTTTCAAAATTGAATGATAGAATTGAACACATTGATGACCAAAAATAAATAAAAAAGTATAAATAAATTGGCCAATGCAATAGGATTGTATAAAACTAAAAACCTCAGATTGTATTGTCTAATCAATTTTCTAATCCCCCATTTAGATTCCCCGGCGGCTTTCAAAGCGTTGAAATTGCAGCCTTCAACATAATCTAATTTTTTTCTTTCTCTATAAGGAATCCTAAAAATTTGATAATGGTTGGTTAAAAGCTGGAGTTTATAAAAATCGGTTCATTAGTTTTTCAGAATTCAGTCCAAATAGCTATTCAGCTGAAGAAGCCAATTCACTGTTGACTGTTCAGTTCACTGTATATCCTTACAAACTCTGAAAGCCCCCCAGCGGGGCGGTAGGCAGCACATTGAAAATCACTGCAATTTTAATCAATATATTCTTTACAGGATAGTTTTATTTTTCAATACAATATGTAGGCTCATTATTGCATCCAAATATCACGTACCGGTACCACGTGTTTTGAACAGTAGAAGGAAAAAACACCCGCCAAAATTTTACCTTTCAAATCTTTGATGCTCAGCAAGCTTTGATTTGCTTTCCAGTCCACGTGAACTCTTGATGGTCGTTTCTAATGCCCGGCCCATGCACTATGGGGTTTGAGGCGGCAAAAAGTCAAAAACTGAACTTTATCGGATCGCTTTTTTATTTTTACTAGTTAATAACTTTATATTTAACTAAGATATTCCCAGTTTTTCAACTCATTATCTTGAAAACTGAACGCACCATAGACATCAGACTTTGAAAAATTGAAAAATTTATATGATGAAGAAAAATTTTTAAATCACATATATATCTATGGAAAACATTTTTTTCTTAAATTCAAAGTACACCATATGAAAGCTTATATTAAAAGCTATCATTTGAACCATTCAAAATTTTTACACACTAAATTGATCTATGATAAAAATGAGTTAATAATGATTTTTTTCAAAAATCAAAAAATTTAAAGCCTTGCCAAAAAAAATCCCCGCATTTCCCCATACTCTTTTTACAATCAAGATCTAGTTTAAAGTCCTAAAAATACAATGAAAGAGATTCCAGGCACCTTAAATCACCGTTTTTTGAGTTATAGTCAAATAAAGCTGAAAATATCATGCAAATGGGTAATTTTTACCCATTAATGAGTATAAATTCAACAAAGTTGATGTTGGTTTATAAAACAAAATGTTTCTTATGTTTGAACAATCATTTCACACATTTTTCTTTTGAGTTTCATGAACTGTCTTGATGTTATTTATCATTTAATGATCAATTAGTCCAAAACCCGGTTTTCAAAAGAAATAAAAAGTTGGATCAAAAATAACACCAAGCATCGTACTTTAAAAGTTATTTATACAACATTTTTGTTAGAGTTTATTTTAAGTTAGTTAAAATAGTAATTTTCAAACAAAATTTTCAAAAATAACAAAATAGCCTAAATCACCTAATCGTACTTTTTGCCGCCTCATTGTATGGAACTGCCCCATGCCCCATAGTGCCATGGTGATGGTGAAAACAACCCCGCCAAAGGGGAAAAAATGGTTCTGAAAAATGGGTGCCATGACTTTTGGTTTGTGGGAAAAAAAGGAAAGTTCTATGGGAGGGTTCCTTTTCTCAGGTGGGAGGGGCTCGAAACTATTACTAAAACCTTCCCATGGTCCAAAAACATAACTGTACCAAATTTCAGGCTGATCGGTTAAGCGGTGTGGATTTGTATAAGGTACATACAAACATATATAGTCCAACTCATCTTTATATATTAGATTGACAAAAATTTAAAAATTTGAAATGTGAAATAAACCCAAAAATCACAAAAAAAATAAAGCTTTGAAAATGACGAAAGTTTTTTTTTTCGAAAACGGCATTATTTTTGTCGATGTTGCCATTTTTGTTAATTATTGTAAATTTTCATTCATTTTTTGATCCTCAAAGTTCGATTGCCAAAAATACAGAAAATTTTACAATTAAACAGATTTTTTTTCCAAATTTATTAACAACAATCTGTATCACAGAACACAGAGTTTTTTAAATGTTCACTGATTTAACAGATTTTTTAAATTATAAATCCATGATTAAAACTTTTTATGTCAACATAAATTTTAACATTTAACATAAGATTGTATATATCAACTGATTTTTCTTATGTAAATTGTTAGAATAACCCAATTTTGCAGGACCTAAAAGGTATTTAAAAATTGGGTTATTTTAATTAATGACATTTTTGTTACAGAAACCCATGTTGGAATTTCTAGGGAAAACAATAAAAGCTCAGATTTTTTTCGCAAAAATTCAGATTTTTTTTGACAGCCTTGCCCGAAGTTTTCTTCCATAATTATAATGTCTCTTCTAGTTTCTTTCTTGATCATTTTTTGAATGATTTTTTTCTAAGAATATCGTGGTTAGTTATAAATATTTTATTGTTGTTTTTTCTTCATTCAATTGGATTCAAATATATCGTAATTTTTTCCAATTTATGGGAATTTGTGCTGTTTTTCTGGTAAAAAACACTTTTTTTTTAAATTTTTACCCCTACTAAATTTTAACAAATGTAATTTTTTCCATTTTTCTTTTTTGATTTACTCTTGATGAAGCGGGATTTTGAGTATTAATTAAGAGGCTGCCAGCACGTATTCGGGCCGGACAAAACTGGGTTATTTTATCTAAAAACCTGACAAAATTCTGGCATTTGATGAACTCTAAAAAAGTTTCATGATTATTCTTATAAAACTTGCTCTAAATTTTTTTTGGACGCAAAAAAAAATTATAACACAATTTGTTTTTTTTTCGTTCGAATTGATACAAAATATGAGTAAATCTGGCAAGCTTACTTTAAAACGAATAAATAACAGAAACAATCCAATCCATCTATTTTTATAGGTTAACACATAGGTTACGGAAGAATGACTGCATTGTAAGTTTATCATGAAACAATCTCTCAAGTT
Source organism: Uranotaenia lowii (assembly GCF_029784155.1). Classification (NCBI taxonomy): domain Eukaryota; kingdom Metazoa; phylum Arthropoda; class Insecta; order Diptera; family Culicidae; genus Uranotaenia; species Uranotaenia lowii. The sequence continues at coordinate 25,043,584 of NC_073691.1, read as the reverse complement.
CGTTTCCACCTCTAATTCATATAACTCCTACACGATTTTTTTTTTCAAATACACTGCTATTTTACAGTTCGATTTAAGGAACACTGTTCTTGGCAGTATTTTATCCAAGATTATACCTAAACTTTTCTTTATTCCATGAACTTGAATTGAGTTTTTTTTTTAAATTTTCGATTCCATGTTGTGTGGAGGTTTTTTTTTTGATTGCATAAATTTAAAATTTTTGATATGTGAGAAACTTACTCTAAAATTTTCCACCGAAAACAGTTTTTTAGAAGGCATATTCATCAAAATAAAGGAAAATTGTTGGAATGCATTATACTGATCCTGAGAGATCAACAGCTGCCGATGAAAGTTCAGCACCCTTACAAGTCACGAAGATCCTTGACTTGTTATTTTGAACTACAGGATGCTACGAAGGTCTTTCACTACCGGCAACTATGAATAATGGAAAGGGGAAAAACACATTTTTCTCCTCTCATCATCGATCGTTCGTTCGTCCGTTTCGATTGATCGCCACTTAGTACAAATATAGTTGGTCCAAACAAAAGCTTCTGAATTATCATCTGATTTACAAGTTTTATTGTTGTCTCCCTGGCACCTGGAGAACACGAAATCAGGAAATGTCAGCTCCGGCGCTAGTTGTTTATTTATTTACGGCCAAACTTCGTCGTTGCATGCAAAACTTTGAAACGACTAGAGAGAATTAGCGTTCTTAGCCACACAAAGTACGAATCGAACGTTGACGGCAAATCGTGTGTGAGAGAGAGGAAAATCAAATAAATTACCGTTGCGTGACTTGGCAACCTCACCAAGTCGGGGGAACATTACGTTCGGGTCAAGCACTCTCATTCTTCTTGAACCGGATCATCTCCTGTCACCGTTAATAAGTCGGATATGTCCACGAGAGGTTGTTGATTGATGATTAATTCTACGCGATTTTATTTGAACTTTTTGGCGTCGAAGTCAAATTTTTTTCATTAAATTTTCATTTAAATTTTTCATGAAATTTTCTCAAAAAAGCTTTTAATGTTGTGTCATTTCTGGAAAAAAAAATTCCGTTTGGAAGGTTTCAAATGAAAAAATAAACATCCAAACTTAAACTAACATTGAAAAGAAAAAAATTAAAAAAAGGGTTGAAATTTAAGACACAATCTTGGCGCAAACACTAGGGCATATCGTCGAAGTGACTGGTCCTCGACAGTTTTTTTTTTGGAGAAACTAAATTTCCATTCAAAACCATTCAAAAAAATGAACTACCTTTTTTGAAGCTTACGCAAAAAGTGGATGAAAGTGTTTTGGTTTACAGCACAGAAGAAAAAGATTAGGAAGCAAATTTGAAGTAGCAACATAGGCATATAGTTTAAGTCACTGATCCGAACTATCAAGCAGCATTTTTAAATAGAAAATTTTAAAAAAATAAGTGCACTGATATCTAATCATTATTTTCATCAATCTAGTGGTGCCCTGTAAAATTCTAATTTTTTCCTTCACGGTATCCTGATTTTTGACAAAACCACCTGGCACCTCTGCTTGACAGTTCAGTTTAAGGACCACTAATTAGGACTATATTCCCATCCCACTTTTTTCCAATTTTTTGTGCGTCAGCTTCTTCCAATGGATTTTTTTTCCTTAAACTGCGTATTTTTTTAAAGAAAATTTTCTTAAAAAATACGAACATGTCTTTAGTCGACAGCCAATCATTATTTCAGTCAATTTAGTGGTTTTCTTAAAGAATCCCAATTTTTTCCATCTTGGTATCCTGATTTTTGATAAAACCACCTGGCATCTCTGCTTGAAAGTTCAGTTTAAGGACTAGTAATTAGGACTATATGCCCTCTTTCTTTTTTGTTAACAATTTTTTTTAGTGCGTTAGCTTCTTCCAATGGAGTTTTTTTTTACTTAAATTGCGTATTTTTTAAAAGAAATTTTTCTAAAAAATACGAACATGCCTTAAGTTGATAGCCAATCATTATTACAATCAATCTAGTGGTGTCCTGAAAAATCCCGGTTTTTCCATTGTAGTATCCTGATTTTTGACAAAACAACTTGGCATTTCTGCTTGACAGTGCAGTTTAAGGACCAGTAACAAGGACTATATGTCCATCCCTCTTTTTTCAATTCTTCGTACGTCAGCTTCTTCCAATGGAGTTTTTTTCTCCTTAAATTGTAGTTCTTAAAAGAAAATTTTCTAATACTATACGAACATGCTTTAAGTCGATAGCCAATCATTATTTCAATCAATTTTGTGGTGCCGGAAAAATCCTGATTTTTTTCATCGCGATTTTTGACAAAACCACCTGGCACCTCCACTTGTCATTTTAGATTAAGGACCAGTAACTAGGACTATATGCCCTTCTTCCTTTTTTTTTACTATTTTTTGAGTGCGTTAGCTCATTTCAATGGAGTTTTTTCTCCTTAAATTGCGTATTTCTTAAAAGAAAACTTTCTAAAACTATACGAACATGCCTTAAGTCGATAGTCAATCATTATTTCAATCAATTTAGTGGTGTCCTGAAAAATCCCGATTTGATCCATCGTGGTATCCTGATTTTTGACAAAACCACCTGGCATCTCTGCTTGATAGTTCAGTTTAAGGACCGTTAACTAGGACTATATGCCCTTCATTTTTTCGATTTTTTTTTGTGCGTCAGCTTCTTCTAATGGAGTTTTTTCCTTAAATTTCTTATCTTTTCGAAGAAAATTTTCTTAAAATATATGAACATGTCTTAAGCCGATAGGCAATCATTATTTCAATCAATTTAGTGGTGTCCGCGGAAAAATCCTGATTTATTCATCGCGGTGTCCTGATTTTTGACAAAACCACCTGGCACCTCTGATTGACAGTTCAGATTAAGGACCAGTAACTAGGACTATATGCCCTTCTTTCTTTTTTTTAAATTTTTTTCTGGGTTCATTAACTTTTTCCAATATAGTTTTTTTTTCTAAAATTGTATATCTTTAAAAGAAAATTTCTTTAAAAAAGAATACGAGTCGAAAACTTTTCCTACACTTTTACTGATAACAAAAAAAAAGTCGACCACACCACTCGATTTCGTTTGATTTTCTCGGTAAACAGCGACAAGTAGGGAGATAATTTTGCATTGTACCGGCAACCACTAGTAGGTTGACACAATTTGCTTTTCTCCACGTACAAACATTTTTATCATCTGAACTACTCTCACTCGAGTGTGTGCATTGTCGATTTAAGCAAATTGAATGATTGCAGTAGAGTGGTTTTTTTGTGTGTCACCGCTACACTAGTTCTGTCCATCAATGAATGAATTGTGGTTGGAGCGAAATCAAACAACAATGGACAATTCGCGCGATTCAACCATTATTGATTGATTGCGTGAAAATATTTGGAACTGAACCTTATTTTGTCCCTTGAATCAGTCGATGCGATTCGAACTGGAATCGACGGTGAAAAATTTCACTTCGAATCGAATTTCTCGGAACAATAAGCAATTTGCGAGAACGTGTCTTTTGAATTCAGTTTCAAATATTGACAAACGGAAACAGAAGGTATCCGATATTAAACAAACAATTCAAACAAATTTTTTTAACATCAGTGAATGTACGAAACAACATGTTGACATCATTTCTGACTGGGAGAGCACGCCAATTCCCACGTAAATATTCAACGGGGAACATCCCAAAAATTAAGCTGCTTGTTAGCCGGACCAGAATCGAGAGATGATGTTTCAACAAGAAACCCAAATTGGCAAAGTCGGTCACCACCGGAAAAGTGTTCGGAACAAGGTTGCGTAGGATGGGTGTTGGCTACCGTTGAGAGATGTTCTTCTGAAATGTTGGCTTCTGTTTTGTTATCGGATGAAATCTTTCAAGGAGAACAATCCCACCTCGAATCCTTCGGAATGGATGGAAAGTCAACTTGAAAAACATTCATCAAGTTCTTTTTTCCCCCAATTTTCGTTTGTGATCGTGAGAAAAATTTAATTTATCCGGAGTTGCTACCGTCAAACGTTCAAGGTTACTTATTTACCAAACTAAAGACGGAATCGCTCAGTTTCATCCTACCGAATCAGGCTTAAACATCTTCACCAATGATGAGACTATACAGCTTATCGTATTGGAAGATAACCAACACAAAAAAAAAAACAAATGAAGAGAAGAAGTCCAAAGATGGGCATGTTTTGATTAATTGCAAGCTTTTGGGAAGATCTGTGTTGGGAAGAGATAAAAAAACTCCGGACCCAAAAGTTCGTCGATGCAAGACCGGTACTACTAAGTTATCTTTAACATGACAATCGCTGATCAAAATAAATACGATGGGAAGATACGAAACTCACAAAACTTGATCAGAGTTAATTGAAGTCTTATCAAGGCCGGATTAAGGGGGGGGGGCAAAGGGGGCAATTGCCCCGGGCCCCCCGGCTCAGGGGGGCCCCCCGAGGGAAAAAAAGTTTTAACATTACTTTTATCATTATCATTATCATTATCATTATCATTATCATTATCATTATCATTATCATTATCATCATCAATTTCTACAAATCTATGAAAAGAAATCAAAACTAGAAAATCGAAATGAAAACTTGAAACATAACAACTAAAAGGACTCTCGATTTATATCTAGAATCATTTTTCTTTTACATAAGTTAAGGGGGCCCCCTAGTGTAAGCTGTGACGGAGTTTTTCCGCATTTTGTGGGCTGAGAATATCAAAATCTTTGTATTGAATTTCAAAGTTTTCAACCCAAAATTTGGACAAAAATAATGTAAGTTGAATTCGAAAATTATTTTTGACTTAAATTACAAAGAACATGATGCGAAACATCTCAAATTTTCATTTATTTTTTCATCGAAACTTGTCGGTCAGGATATTCTGTACAGAACAGGTAAAATAAAGAAAAACATCTCCACATTTTCATAACATGTAAACGTCTAGCACAATAATAACTTCAACTTTCCAAGTAATGGTTACTGCACTAAAATAGCAACTAATTCTGCCAAAGCCAGTGCTAAGAGAGTACTGAGAAGCTTGATAAAAATTTTAGAATTTTACCCTGGCAGTATCCGGGTTAAAATCCTTTTCTCTACCTATTTTTGAAAATAAATTCTTTAAAACAAACTTTAGTTGCTTAAATTGGACGAATCGACAGTACAGAGTTTCTTTATTGAATTTCCATCCCAATTTCAGTCTAAGACTTAAATTCGTATTGACACATTTTCAACTGATTTAACAAAAGGAAATATCCTGAATTAACAATATCAATTTCAAATGATCATTCTCAAGTTATAATATAAACTATCTCATAGTTGAGTTGCTAAAATCATTGAGTGATGCTCTTACCATGAATATTACTATGTTATAAATATTTTCTTTTTCAGAAACAATTCATTGAGATTTTCAAGTCTTATGTTGATTCTTCAGTTACTGAAGTTTATTTACATGGTTTTTCTGAATTTTGAGAACTCGGGATCTTCGTTTAAGGTGCCTAACTCATTCTCGCTTCAATACATATTTTTTTAAATCGACCATTTTTGCTTTTATACCCTTTTGGCTTTGAGGGCATCGAATGAAACTTCCGTCACATTTAGAAAGACAATTTTATAACAATTGTTTTTATCTGATGAGAATCATATTTTTAAATATCTCATCAAAATTCATATTCATATTTGGTGTAATTACTTATTTGGCTTCTTCAAAGTTACAGAATCTCTTTTTTCTTTTTAATATAATTCATATTTAGTTTCTCAAAACTTGATTTCAAATTAGGATTTAGATTTGAGACACTGAACTGTGGCTCTAAATATAACCTGATTTTCAGTTTTGAATTATTCAACTCTTTCATCTGTATCTCTATGAAATCTTAATTTTATTATTTAGTTTATTTTATATTCTATGTTTCCAACCTTTATGATACTTCCCAATTGTCATCTGGTAAATATTTCCTGATGAAGCACAAACCAGGCGACTAATGATGAAATGAAAATCACTTAATATATCTATGTAGCTGGTTATTTTTCGAAGAATTCTAGTTGGTGATAAGGGTATTAAAAAAATATCAATTGAATTTTGCATTTTGCAGCTCGAATCAAAGCTTTCATTTTCGGAAAATTTTTAAGGTCCACTGCAACGTTTGCAAGTGGTTAATTTACAATTTTAATTTGCCAGACAATAATGCCAGAAACTATCTTCTACGCAGACAACTTGGCTATTTGAAGACAGTATACTAAACTCATCTACAGTTCTTCAACACGTTTAAAATGTTTTGTATTCTCAAGGATAGCATTTGAAAAAAAAATCGAATCATAGGGGCCCCCCGAAAAAAATTGCCCCGGGCCCCCCGATGGCTTAATCCGGCCCTGAGTCTTATTGAATATTTATGTTGATAAACCCAAAAATTAAGACGGTTTCCAACGATTTTATAGACTTACCTCATCAACTTAAGGAGTTTATTCGAAAAAAAATGCAACACTTTCTTTTATGAAAAACTTTTGAACGCATGGATGGAAATTGATGGAATTTTCAGCAAAATTTTTGACATGTACGAATTTTTGTCACGTTCTGTAAAGCGATTTCCGAAATAGCGTCCAATGAAGAAGTTTTTTGACTTTTATTTTAAAGCACCACAAGCGCCATCTATAATGTATACTATGAACCACCTTTTTTTCCAAATCTAGGCGAATTCTGATAAAGTTTTCTGTTTCCTGAAGCTTGATACTCAAAATTATTGAAAAATTTGAATTTTGATATAAATTATCACAAATTTAGCCGTTTGTCCTATTTCGGCGCAATAAGAACATATTTGACTTTTTATCACTCCCCCACAGATTTTGCGTTATGTCAATGTCAATTGTTATGAAGCATTGACTGATTTGCAGCTTCAACAGATCATTAGCCTCATCAAATACAAGACATAAAAATTTTCCCTTTTTTATTTTAGTAACATCCAGGCGCGTCTAGTCAACAAAAAGTTTATGGCTGAAAACCTGCCCGAAAAAGGTTTGCTTTTGCTGTCCATCACGAAATTTTTCAAAATTTCTCCCCGCTAGTGGTCCAAATATTTTGCGCACGATTTGACCACCGTTTTTTGTTTATCTTACCGGTTGGCAGCTTTTTTACCTTATAGAGGTTGAGTAGGGCCTTTTTATTAGTCAGCTAGATGAACCAGCCAGAAAACCCCTAACATTTTCGAATTGCGTTCGATAAAACCTCTCACATTCCTTAACTTCATGAAATAAATTGTCTTCACTTTTTTTTCTTCAAATTTTAGCTCACTGTTTAGGACTCCCGATTTACCATATGAACTTTGATCGAACAGTTAATATCCGTCTGTTTTTTGGGTATTACACTAGGATTTTCTTGGTTTTTTCTCGATCCTGTCCAAAAAATTTTGCCAATGAGCTGATTTTCGGGCGCTTAAAAAAACCACTTGACAGATTGTCTCAAAATTAAGGTAACTTCTTTGAAAATTTCATTTCCATCCATGCATCATTCAAAAGGTATTTACAAAACAAAGTGTTGCATTTTGAATACAGTCCTTACTATGCAATTTTGTGTTTACGTTGGTGATCATGGATTTCAAATTCATTTTTCATATTTAGTACTACTATTCCATTGTTTTCCTTTTAAAAATCATACACCGGATTGGGTTTTTTTTTATTGATCAATGAGCACTGAGTTATACAGGATACAAAACCTCCTCGATATGAATTTTATATTGAAACAACAACAAGTTTTTAAGGAAAATGTTATTCGACTTTATTAATGCGGTTTTTTTTTCAGATATAAAATTTCGCTGCACCCTAGACATTTTTTAATTATTTACAAGGCGACCGTTAGAAATCTCCAATTTTTCTGTAAAAAAAAATTACATTTAAAAGTCTTTAAAAATTTTACTACAGTGATTTTATTTATTGTCACGAAAAAACTTCCCCTAAGATTGCAATAAATCCGTGATTTGTGAATCACATGGCGTGACTCGCGAGATTTCACCTCTTCGTCCTGATTGCAGGAAACGGTTCAGGAAGGAAATATAGGATCAGTTGAGCTCCGAAGACCGATCGCAGGTTATCCGAGCTCAATTTTGTAGTCACGCCTCCTGTTTTGCAGAATAAGCCTCACAGAGATTATGTTTGCAGCTAGAACTTCGTTTCGAGGCAACACTATATGATGCAAATTTTAAAACATGGTAAAATTTTTAAGATCGGGATCGGCAAAGAATTTGGATCTAAATCAGGATCAAAATGAAGATCAGGACTAGAATGAGGATCACAGTCAGAGCTGGGGTCATAATCAGGGTGGACCAAGACCAAGACTGGGAATAGGACAAAGACCAGAATAAGGATTAGGATCACAATCTAAATAAGTACCTATATAGGTACTTAGTCATGATCAGAAATTCGCCAGGGGTGGGGGTTCTAAATTCAAATTTAGTAAGAAATAATAACAATATCAAAAATACACAATAATAAAAAAATTGATTTCTAAAACTATTTTCCAACTAAAAACCATCCCATAAACTCGAAAAAATACAAAATTGTAGGTACTTAATTTATCGGCCTTATCGGTGAAAAGTGATGTCCTTTTTAGTAAGAACATCTTAAGGTTGTGAAATTTTATAGACGGATAGAAAGAAATAAAAGATGGTGAGCATGAGTGGGAAGAAATTTTTTAGAGCATTATCAGCACATACTAAATTTTTGTTCGGCACGGGCCAACCACTATGAAGTGTTAGATACAGGTAGAGTTGCATCTACTAAAAAGGACATCATTTTTCACAGATAAGGCCGGTAAATTAAGTAGAAAACATAAATTACGGTGATTATTCTCTTCATTGAGATTTGTAGTACAAAAACATACTTATTCGAAATAAAATGCCAAAATCCAAATATTAGGACCATATCATTTGGTGAATTTATTAAAAACATTAATATCAAATATGGAGCTGGAAAATTTTACTTTTTTAAATATGTGAGGATAAAAAATTTCAAAATAGTTATTAAAACTTATTATAAAATTTAATCGTTAACTCTAGAGAACAACATTTTGATGCGTTTTTTTAATGACTGATTTTGATGAATTTTGAGTTCTGAACTCGATTTTTTGTCGGATTTTGTTTATCACTTCTAGTTTTGTTGATTTAGCGTTTATAATTTGAAAAATGAATCAGATTTGGGTGAAATCAATCATTGATAACTGATGAAACCAAAACTTAAATGAAAATCAAAACTGATTCTGCATTTGTTAAAAATCGTTTTAATCGAAGAATAATGTTTATTTTAGATATTCTAATATCAGAACTACAGTGATCTAAACAAATTGAATTCTAAATATTATCTTTACAAGTTTTTCTGACCTTACACAAGGAAGTTGTTGAAGACGGCAAAACGATTTTACTATAAAAAAAAACATCTAAAATTCAATTTGCTTGAATATTTTTTTTTTAAATTTTTCCTAAATTCGTATTTTTCAAATTCGGGATAAGAAAACAAGAAGAAAACTTCTACTTGTTACTTTCTTTGCAGAAGTCTGAAGTCTACCGGAAATAAGATCATTAATTTAAAACTTTTTTTTTTAATTTCGGTAATTTCTTACAGTATTGTCAAGGCAGTTCTGAAATTTCTAAGTTATGTTTACCTATTTTTAAAGATAATTTAAAAAACAAACCTGATAGAAAAAAAAACACTAATTGAATATTTTGATTCAGGGCATCCAAATTAATCTAACTAAGCTCATATTTTTTTTCGCATCTTGGAAAAATCTGAATTTCGTTGCCTTGAATAATTTATCAAATCCATTTTGAATGTGCAGTTGAGCATTTAGAAGAACAAAAATTACAAAATACAATTAGGGCCAAAAGAGGGTTTTTGAAAAAAATTCAATTCAGCATAAAATTAGTGAAGACATAAACCATTTTTGATAATCAATGTGATAAGCAATAAAGTAATGGATATTACGTTTTAGATTTTTTTCACATTCTGTTGAGAAGTAAACGCCTGTCACATGGCGCCCAGCTTGTTGATTTGTTTAATTAGTTTTTTGATGAATGACTTTTGAAGTTAAAATGGTTGGTTTTGAATTCTGAACTTATATAAATACACTACTTAAAGAAAACCCTCTCTGAAGAAGATGTAGGATTTTTGAGTGTCAAAATTTAAGTTTCAAAACAACAGTTGGTTAAATTGCATTTCAAAATTTACAACTCATAGATTCAATATAGTGTCTTAAAATTAAATGTCTTAGGCTTAAAGAGATTTAGGACAAAATCCCGCCGGAGGCGAGCTAATTTTGTAACATTTGATAACAAAAAAAAGGTGTTTTGAAAATGGTGTGAAGGGTTTGGATGGTTGAAAAATAAGTGTTCGGGTTGGCAAGAAGAACGCTGACGAGGGAGCGTGTGGTGCCAGTGCGGGAGACAAAACTATGACAAAATTACGACAAAATATGACAAAAAATTCTCAATAAAATGCCAAAACATGACAAAATTACGAGACATGACAATGTGATAAGAATATGGCAAAAACATTACGAAAAACTGGAAAATATGAAAAAAAAATTACGATAAAATGAATAAAAATCAACACAACTAGGTCGAAAATATGATAAAAATATGACAAAAATTTTAAAAATATTGCAAATCTGAAAAAGTTATAATAAAAAATATAACAAATGTGGTAGCATAATATTGACAAAAGTATGACAAATAAAACAAAAATATCACATTATTATGATAAAACATTGGCAATAAAATGACAAAAATATGACAATAAAATGACAAAACATGGCAAAATTACGGCATAAAACTGAGAATAAAATAACAAAACATGACAAAATTACGACAAATTTGGTAAAAGTATGACAAAAAACATAATGAAAAACTGACAAATATGACAAAAATTTACAATAAGCTGTAAAAAGAAATCGTCACAACCATGTCAAAAATATGACAAATATGACAAAAATTTGACAAAATTAAAAAAAAAATTACATAATTATGATAAACTATTGGCAATGAAATGACATAAATATGACAATAAAATGACAAAACATGACAAAGTTATGGCATAAAATTGACAAAGAAAATAACAAAACACGAAAAAAATGACACTTGGAAAAATTAGACAGAATTATGACAAAATTATGATTAAAATATGACAAAAAATTAAAAATAAAATGACAAAAAATCGGCTATGTAGAAAAAAAAAGATAAAAATGTGACCTAAGTGGTATCTGTCAGATTGTTGTCATACTATTACCACATTTGTCATAATTTTATCATGTTTTGTCATTTTATCGTCAATTTTTTGCTATATTTAGTAATATTTGCTAGATTTATGTCATAATTTTGTCGTATATTTATCACATTTGTTATATTTTTCACAAAGATTTATCGGATTTTTGTCATTTGTTTTACAATTTGTCACATTTTTGCGTTAATTATGCCATATATTTTCAGCATATTTGTAAGATTTTTGTCATAATTTTGTTATTTTTTTGTCATTGTATTGTCTATTTTTTGTCATACTTATGTCATAATTTAATCACATTTTTGTGATACTTGTAATATTTTATCTTATTTGTCTGATTTTCGTCTTGTTTTGTCATGTTATACTATTTTTTTGTCATACTTATGTCATAATTTAATCACATTTTTGTGATACTTGTAATATTTTATCTTATTTGTGTGATTTTTGTCTTGTTTTGTCATGTTATACTAATTTGTTTTTCATATTTTTGACATAATTCTGTCGCATGTCAAATGTGTCGGATTGTTATGTTATTGTCCAATTTGTTAGATTTTTGACATAATTTTGTCTTAATTCGTCATGTTTTCACCACATTTATCATATTTTTGTCAATTTTTCATCACTTTTGTCATATTTAAGACATAGTTTTGTAAAATTTTTGTCTATTGTCAAATTTTTGTCATAATTCTGTCATATTTTTAACACATAATTTTGTCTTATTTGTCTGATTGCGGTAGTATTGTCACCCCATTTTTCAAATTTTTGTTACTATCATATGCCATAAAACCAATCCCCAAGACATTTAGTCGTAAAGGCTTAGCGGTTTCAAGTCGGTTATTTTTGGAATGCCAATTTACAAAAATGGCAAAAAATGGCTACTGAAATTATCAACAACTTTCACTGACACTGATAGAAAGCTAAAGCTACATTTAGGGGAGAATGGGGTTACTTGATCCCATTTTCTTGTTTTCATCATATCTTTTAGACAAAATTTAGTAACTCGTTGTCTTTTGCGTTTTATGATAAAGTGTAATTTCAAGTTAATATGGTCCAAAAGTTGGAACGATATGAACTCGTAGATTCTCTAGAAGCATTTTCGTGGGACTAAAAAAATTGTCATATTTTTTAAGTTACAGGAGACTTGATACTCAATTCAGGGTACCCTGACTCTATGTAAAAATCTAGTAAAATCCGAAGATTAAAGGTCAGGTTACTATTTTTTGCCATATTTGTTCTCATTTCACAGTTTGTGAGTGTTAGACGAAAAGAATTATAAAATTTGGTCTACTACCCCAGAGACATTGCATACTTTAAGGCGCCACTTTCTAATTTTTAGATAAATACAGTATTTTGAGTCCTTTTTAACAGATTACTGGATAAAAATTAGTTATTGAACAAATATTAGTAATTTCATGATGACCAATGATCATGATCCATTCAGAAGAAAAATACAAAATACAATACATCGTTTGAAAATATGGCATTATGAAGTTCATATTATACTCTAACGATTGACATATCGGAATAAATATTATTATTAACAATTTTCATGTGAGAAACATTCCAAAGTGAGATCTTCAAATCAAATTTTGGGAATTTTTTCAAACAAAGTTTAATAACTCGAAAAATAAAATTGTTTAAACTTGTTGAGATAACAGCGATGTTTTTTTGTTCTCACATTTTTCTAGAAAATTTTATATTTGAAAGACATTCCTGTTTCGAGATATAGCGAGGGGATCAAGTATCCTCATTCTTTCCTACTGATCGAATACAGTGAGTGACAGAAATGCCTAGGCAAAAGACGCTTTCGTAGCAGCCGAGTGAAACCAATTGTTTGTGGTTTGCGAGTAAGCTTTCTTCTGACTGATAGAATTATTCACAAATCTTTCCGTGAGCACGAGAATGAATGAGCCGATCATATTTGTTGACGTTTCTATTGCTTCATTTCAGTTTGAGCTTTTTACACTGAAAGAAACTCACAGTCAATCTCATTCGTGCTTACAGAAAATTTGCAGCTCTGATTCCCAACATACGGGATTTTTTTTATGAAATTATCTGAAAAATGTGTATTTAAGATAGGATTTTTTTTTGATTATTTAGAAGATTTTCAAAAGTGGAGAATTTATGTTTATCTGATTCATATTTTATATGCAACGTCAAACATTCTGTAGCATTTTTTTATACAGTGAACAACTTAGAAGATGATAATTTTTTTTTACGTTTTAGTGCTGTAGGGCAGCTATGAGTGTTTAAAATATGTTTTTTTTAAATACATTTCTCAAAAAAATTCGGAAAATTTGGTGCAATGATTTAGTGAAATTTTCCAGCTGTAATCTTTTTGAAATGATTATTTTCTCCTTGAAAAAGACACAAAAAAAAGCCGAAACGTCAGGTATTGTTAAAAACAAAGCTTTTAATAAAAAGAAAGATTGAAAAGGGATTTTTTTCACATAAAACCAATTGGTGCAAATTATATTGTGGTAATTTCGCGACCAAAGGTTATTGTGTGTGACTCTACTTCGTTTTCTTTAACAGAAAACGTGTTGAAATTATCAGCTAATAAAACAACTTCGAAAACCGTTCATTTTGAATTGTCATTGTAGTAAAAACAATTGTTCCAACTTGATTCCAACATTGTTTCAAATCAGTTCCAACAATAGATCATCATCATCATCATCGGCACCATTTTCGAGGGATTTACATAAAGAAAGCCCTTCTAGTGTATCTATAGTAGTTTTTATGCAATCACTCGCATTGCGTTAAGGTTCCCAGCCATTGTTTTTTCCCACACCTTTTATGAGGATAACAATAACGGATGAAGGGGTACGGCCCTTTTTCATGTGCTGTCAACTATGTATAATAAAATGGCGCGCATTACACGTACCGATATGACGTTCCCATATGACAAATGTTGCTGCCGGTCGATATTTGCATAACAATCTCAGGGCGGTTTGATAATTGCTTCACTAAACGATGTGTGTGTGTTGTTTTGCTGCTTTTTATGTTGAAGACTGATGGCAGCCCAACATAAAAAGTCAAGTCTAACCTCCATTGAAGTGTTTCAATGAATAAATTTCAGCATAGAAGAATGAAATATCTCTTGGTCATTGAAATGATAGAAACAAACAATTGTAGGCAATTTAGCCAAACAAAGCCTGTTTATCGGCTGTCTGATATTTTTTCATTTAAAATTGAAAATTCCTGTGTTAAACGTAATCAAACGTATATGTTTTACAATCAAAAGATTTTCAAAAGACACAACCTTAAAAGGGGCTTTTTCTTTGAATTCAACCTAGTTGACACGAGACAGTGCCCAAGAATTGGGCGTACGTCCAGGGACGTCGCGCAATTCAAGAGCTCGAGGCGCCATCGCATTGGTCTCTAGTTTTGCAGTTAATGGATAAAAAAAAATCCGATCGAAATTCCCACTTGTCTTGCCCATCAGCCAGACTTTGTCACCTTCATTGGGCTCAAATGCATAAAAAAAACCAACTTCAGTCTGCTCCAAAGGATGACTTCTTACTTGAAGCTGGGTTCCCGGACCACGCATTTGTCAAAAGACGATCTGTCCGTGTTCTTTTTTTTCCGGAATCAAATGGGAATGTGGGCACATCTCGATCTCGGATTGTCGGCCATCAGCATCCGAAAGGCTAGTGATTTTGCTCGACCTTGGCAGGGTTTTTTCTTGCAATTAATTTCGATTCCGGCGTAGGACTGCCGGAATGGGTTTGGCCTTACACCAGCCCTCTGGAGGCTCTTGGAAGATCCCAACTGGGAATCGGAATTGCAGAATGTCTCTCAGGTGCTGGAAGTATTTTTTTCTCATTTCCAGACTCAATTATTTACGATGTGGTCAACAGCTGTCTGCTGGATCGGAAAAGCCTCCGAGGTTGACAAGTTGCAGGAGATATTAACTGATTTCCCGGCTAATGACTAGGAGATATCTTCGACGAGGGATGCATTGGAAGGACGAACAATTTACTGGCACTTGAATTCCATCGGAATTTTTCCCTGAGAAATTTAAATTCTTTTCAACCTTATTCTAATTTATTTATGTGACAAGGAATTGAAGCTAAAGCGTCGACCATTCTGCTCACGATTTTTTCAAATTAAAATTCAATTCAGCCAGACATAGAAAAGCATCAAATTGAAAAATCCACTGGCTTTGTCGTCGATCCACTATGTGATTTTCTTTTCGCTTATCCTTGTAAATTTGTACATACATTTGACAAATACAACAAGCAAATCTATGTACATTAGACCGCTGCAAAAATTGACTTTTGGCTCTCATATGTTTTTTTCGATGCCATTTGGGTCACCAAGCATCAGTATAAAATTCTAAATGATTTGGTTGACTCCTGAACTAGCGCAACGTGTTTCAATTTAGTATGGACATTTTTATGGGAGAAGAAATATTTGCTTATAAATATCCAGAACATTCTAATAAGCCAGAAATGAAATTTGTCTTTAATTGTTGGTTTTTGCCTATTCTTCATTTTTTGCTACCATGAAAAGAAGCTAAGTTATTCATGAAAAAAGTTATAACCGTTTCAAAATAAAAAAAATCTTTATTGATTGAAAAGTGTTTATAAATGGCAGTCTTTGCTTTCTAGGGATTTCAATAATTCCATGAAATTTTTTTTTGCAAAGGTTATGTAAATCAACAAACTTATTGGCTGTGTAAAGCAGTATTTTGTGATTTTTTATTTTCACCCTACTTTGAAATAGATTTCCAATAAGCAGTCAAAAACGCTAATATAAAAGAAATACATTTGGAAAATCATTTCGAATAACTTTTTTAAAGTGCATGTAAGGTTTATGGTTTGTTTATTTATATGAAATTTACTGCAAGAATCAAAGATTTTTAAATGAAAAAATTTTGCTTTCTTATGCAAAATTAAAGCTCGTTGCGTAAATTCGGGACTCAATGCATCGCTTCCGAAATTATTAATGCTATTTTTAGTGATCAAAACAACCAAAAAAGTGATGAATGGTGCAAAAATTTATAAATTTAAAATTCGGTCTTATGTACGTACAATAACCAAATGGGAAAAACGAAAATTTAAAAAATAAACATTGTAGATAAAATTTATTTAAAATCAAATAGGTATCCATCATTTTGATGGAAAACACCTTCACATGGCAAAGAAGGGCTTAGCTAGGATTTAAACATTAAACTCTCTTTTACATAAACAAAATAAACCAACAATATTCAAGAGAGAAATAAAAAAAAAAAAAATGACAAAATTTTGATAAGTTGCTAAATAACAAAAATACAAAAATAAAACAAAAACAGAAATAACGAGAATAAAAGCCAAAATGACAAGAATGACAAAAATTAAATAAAGGGGAATGAAAAATTAATTAAAACCTACAAAAAAAATCTAGAATAGCTCATTTTTAGCATTTTTAGCTTAACCATTTTTGGTGTTGTAAGTCATTTTTTGATGAAAAAAACTGACAAATGACGGTGAGAATAAAGTTTAAAAAAAAATTATAAAAATTAAAAATAGAAGAAAAAAATGGTAAAAACGCATGCATGAGTAGGAAAAATTGTAGCATAGCACAATAATAATAAAAATTCATTAAAAAATTGGCATATTTGACAACACTTACCCAGCAAACATTTTTGTAGCTATATTCTTATGCTGTTTTGATATACGTTCCATGTACAAAAGTTGAAAGTTGTATAAAAGTTGAAAAGTCAGTGGAGGCCCAAGTGGAGGCAATATACATACACAAATTTCATTTCTTTCTGAAGCGACGAAAACTGGTCTAATCGAGCGTTATCCGACACCTAAATTGTACCAATTGGAACAATGCAAGAGAACGCAGGATTTTGCTCTCATAGCCTTCTAATTGTTGCCAGCGACAATATTTTCTAGTCCTCTCATTGGTCAAGATTACTCCTTTCCCATTTGTTTTAAGCCATCTGAATGCTCAGGTTGTAGAGAGAATATGACGATGATTTTCTCAATTGAAGCTGGCGCAGGAGCAAAATAATTTCAAATTTTACAAAAATGGCGGACTTTCTATCATATGCGATTTAAACTGACTTCAGACGACATTTAATACGATCGTTTAACTATGCAGTTGGATTTGCGTATCGCAACATCATTCTAATCGACTTAAGTTATCATTTGTGATACAATTTCGTGTTTGCTGGGAACCTAGTTGAAAAAAAGATTAAATTGACAACAAATTCAAACTTATTGTTTATGCTTAACCCTTCGTTTCATAAAGTAACAAATTTGCAACAATTATTGTATGGAAAAAGTGAAAAATCGTATTTTATTTAAATTTTTTTTCTTGATGTATTCATCATTTCCAACTGTTTAAAATGATTTTTGAGGAAAATTAAAAAATCATGAAATGAAGGGTTAAGTGAGAAAATTAACAAAAATGATAAATATAAAAAAAAAACTTGCAACGATGAGAAAAATTGCAAAAAATTAAAATAAAATAAGGTATAAAAGAACAATACACCCAAAGAAGAGGTTGCAAAATTTCAATGCCGCTAGGCTTTAACTCTATTCCAAAAATGCGCTGAAAAGTGTACTGTACCAAAGATAATACGAAAAGAAAAGCTCTACTGGCATAAAGACTCGAGATCCCAAGCAAAACGACGCATGGCCAAACACATTCAAGCGAAACGAGAAAAACATATTATGGGATTTACATCCAATTGGACAATTTTTCCCAAAATAAAAAAATAGTGAGAATCGAACCCAACGCAACATTCTTATTTCGACTTGCCAGCCCGATAGCTTAACCAGTGTACCAACTGAGTCAGTTAGCAAAGTTTATTCCTTATCCCTTATCTTTGTCTTTGATGTGAATGAGAAACGAGAAACAGTTTTCTATTCTATTCTATTCTAGTTTAAATACACGCAATACAGCTACTTACTGCCGGAAATCTGAGCAGAGATGCCAACTGTTTTTTAGAAAAGTCTGGAAGATTTTGAAAAAAATGTCCGGAAAAATCTGGATGGCGAAATTTATATTATATATTATCTTTTTTGTGTCGCTTTTTATTCACAATCTTATCATTCATTCTATACATTATCAACGCCTGACACCATTGTGGAAGTATCGAAAGTATTACGTTCTATGCTTAATGCCCTGCATTACGTCTATCTTCGTAGAACTCCTCACTTTTCAATTACTTATTCGAACCATTTTTTTTATCATTTTACCACAAAAGATTTGAATTTTTAATGTTTTGTAAAAAAAAAATATATCCAAACTCAAAAGTCTGAAAATGTCTGGAAGAAAAGTCAAAAGTCTGGAAGTCTGAAAACCTAAAAAAATGTCTTACTAATGTAAAAAAAAGTCTGGAAGATCCATACAAAATCTGGAAGGTTGACATCACTGCATCTGAGCCGGTGGTCTTTTGTCGTCGTTTGGAAACAAAGATTTTTTTCTAATGTCGTTTTAAATACTTCCGAAGCTTGGTACATCATTCGACAATATCCCTGCTGGCTGATTGTTTTCATCCTGCTTTGTTTTGTGATAGGATATAGGATATTTTTTGTTAGGTTTCTTTCAGACATTTGCTATGCGGTTGCGCTGGGAGAACAATGTCAGCGATGAGAAAGCTTTTTAGTGCCGGTCCGGCATAGAATCTTATGCCGATAATTCCATCTCCAAGAAAGTTCATTATTGGAGTAGAGTTTGATTTTTGCGGTGTAGCGGACAATATTTAAAAAAGTTAAAATGACAAAAATTTTGAAAGTCAAAAAAAGTATTAAAATGACAAACACGATGAAAAGGAAAAAATGTTAAAAATAATAAACACAACAAAATGCTGAAAATGACAGTTTTTTGCAATAATGTCAATTTTGTCAGTTTATCAGTGTTGTCAGTTCGTCAACTTTTAAGATTTTGTCAATTTAATTTCATTTAAGTTGTAATGTTTATTTGTTTTTTTTATTTATCGATTAAGCATGGTAAATTTTTCACTTTTTCAATGTTGACAACTTTCTCACTTTTGTTTTGAATTTTTCCCATTTTATTTGGTTTTTGTGAATTCTGTAAAATTTGTCAGTCCTGTCAGTCCTGTCAGTTTTACCAGTTTTTTTTTTAAATTGTGTCGATTTTGATAATCTTACAAATTTTGTAAAATTATTCAGTTATGTAATTTTTTTCAGTTATGTTAATATTTCAAAGGTTGTCAAAAATTACAATATTTGGTCAATTTGGTCAATTTTGTTCTTTTTTTTCAAAAATTTCTGTTCATATTGACAGACTAACTAGATCAACAAAATAACAAATTCACAAATATTGACAAATTTAAAAGAAAAAAAATTAACACCACTAACAAAATAAGGAAAAATAACAAAATTGGAAAAATTTAAATTCTTTCAATCTTTGTCAATTTTTCAAACTCTTTTAATTTTGTCATTCTAGTTAATTTGATTAATTTAGTCAATTTGGCCAATGTTTTTATGTTGACAATTTTTTTTCCAAATTAGTCGTTTTGCCATTTTTTTTTTTTTTTGCATTTTTGGCAGTTGTATCGATTTTGTCAACTTTTTCAGTTTATCAGTTTTTTAGATCCTATCAATTTTGGTCAAGCTATTGAAAACTGTCGTTAAGAAATTTTCGGCATTTTTTATACTTTTTGTTAATTTTGTCAATTTGGTGATTCTTTTCCCTCACTCTGCATTTTTGTCAATTCCACGTTTTTATTTATTTTATACATTTCTCAATCAATTTAATTTTGGCCTTTGTTTCCTGATTCTTGGTGTAGCGGCCTAAATATAAAAACAGTTAAAATGACATAAATGTAGAAAGCGAAAAAAATGTAAAAATGACAAACACGAAGAAAATGAAAAAAAAGTTTAAATTAACAAACATAACAAAATGTTGAAAATACTAGTATTTTGTCAGTTTATCAGTATTTTCAGTTCGTCAACTTTTAAGGTTTTGTCAAATTAATTTAAATTAATATTATCGATTTTGTGTGGTCAATTTTATTCATTTTTTCAATGTTGGTAATTCTCTCGTTTTTGTATAGAATTTTTCCAATATGGCATTGTTTTTGTGAATTTTGTAAAACTGGTCAGTCTTGTCAGTTTTATCAATTTTATAAATTGTGTCAGTTTTATTATTTGACAAATTTTGTAAAATTTGTCAATTGTCAGTTTTGTCAATTTTTTTCCGTCCTGTTAATGTTTAAAAGTTCGTCAATCTTTGCTTATTTTGTCAAATTTATCTTTTTTTCAGTTTGCCTGATTTTTGATTTTATCAGTATTTTTCGAATCAGTTTAATTTGTCAATTTGTCATCCTTGAAAATTTAATAAACTTGTTCAATTTTGTCAATTTTGTCAGTTTAGTCAATTTTATGCATTTTATCAGTTTTGTAATTTTTTTGATTTTGTAATTTTTTTTTCAAATTCGTCGTTTTCAATTTTTTTGTTCTTGGCTGTTGTATCGATTTTGTCAACTTTTTCAGTTTATCAATTTATAGAGTTAATCAGTTTTTTTTTCAAATAATTGAAAACTGTCAATAAATAATTTTCGACGTAATTATAGTTTTTATGGATATTGCCAATTTTGTTATTTTTTAGCATATTCTGCATTTTTGTCAATTTCAAGATTTTTTTTTTATTTTTTACATCTCTCAAGAAATAAAATAGAATTGACTGTCAATTAGGAAAAAGGGTCAAAATTTTATCCTGATTGACAGTCAATTCTCTCAATTTGAGGTTTTTTGTGGGTTCTGGAAATTTTAACATTTCGGTTTGTTTTGGAGATTTTGTGAAGTTTTTTCAGATAATTTTTGTAAAATCCGTACTTTTTAAAATATTGTTTTGTTCATCAAGTTGTTTATTTTGAATAATGTTGTCGTTTTTCTATGTTGATTTTTTTTTATCCGCAATTGAAATCAGCGTTAGCTCATTTCATCCCAAAGATTTTGTAGAAGAGTTTAGTAACACTCATAGCGTTTCTTGATAATAATTCTGAGTTTGAATAAAAAAGAATCAAAATTCTTCCTTTCTTTCGGGGGGCTACACATTTTTCCAGTCCAAACTTAAACCTCTATTTACAAATTTTCCATTTCCCCACAACCACTCGGGTCGTATTTCATTCACAAAAAAAACTCACTTGAAGGGTAAACAATCTCCAAACGCTCGGACGTCCAACGTCAATGAACGTCGTCATTGCGCGCCACTCTACTAAGTATGTAGACCGTGAAGATCGAATTCTTCCCTTCTGCGAGGGAAGTAACAAAACTTACAAACAACAACTGCCTAGAACCATTTGGTGAAGTGGAAATGAAGGAAAAAATTTCGAGACGAGAGCCAACACAAACATTTGGATTGTTTTTGTGGCCTGGTCATCCTTCCATCGATCTCATTTAAGTATCGAATTCTTCCATCCATTCATTGAGCCGGTGCGTAATTTGGTTTTCATTCTGGAAGACGCGCAATCCGCCAAGGGGATGTGTAATTGTGTAAGGGTCAGCACACAGATAATGCTGTGCGGAAAAAAAACAACCATCGGAATGCGCACAACGTGAATTTGTGGGTAGAATTTTAAGTTTAAAAATGAAAAAAAAAATTGAAATTGAAAACTTCTATAAATTTCTACTAGAAATTTTAGGTTAAAGTTTCTAAGTTTCAAAAGTTTTAAACTTTCTGTCGAACTGCCCATTGTCCAATTCAAACCCCATTCATTCATCAAACCAGCCTCAATTGATGAAGTCGAGAAGCTGCCGCAGGCAGCAAAATGAGAAACATCTGATGGAGATCTATTTCCACGATAATCGCATCGCGAGATCGGGGAACTTCCACAATCGACATGTGTGGAATGTGGTTGTTGAGTCCATGGATGCACGTAAATCTAACAGGAGGAGGA
This sequence comes from Uranotaenia lowii, assembly GCF_029784155.1. Taxonomy (NCBI): domain Eukaryota; kingdom Metazoa; phylum Arthropoda; class Insecta; order Diptera; family Culicidae; genus Uranotaenia; species Uranotaenia lowii. The sequence continues at coordinate 25,021,504 of NC_073691.1, read as the reverse complement.
AAAAATGAAGTAGGTGGGTGGTCAGTTGTCCCGGATTGACCCAAGAAGGGGAAGGGGCAAACTCGGTAATTTATGAGAAACTTCACGATCGGCTGACTGGGTTTGAAGAGACCCAACTCGAAGATCGGAAATTGCGACTCGACCTCACGCAATGTGCAGTTTTTTTTATTTCGTTTCTTGCGTTTGTTGATTGGCGTGTAGTTTTGCGTGTCTCCCGGGAGAAATTCGTCATGTCCATCCCCCTACGCTTGGGCTGGATTGTACAAGTGCGATAATTTGTGATATTCGTGGATGGATATCCGAGAAAAGTCAACAAGAAGATAAAGGTCAGTCAATCTGAGGTTAAATTAAATTATCCAATTAAATATTCATGGAGAGATTTTTGAACACGACAACTTTTTGAATTTCAAAGGTTTCAACCCAGAATCGCAAAATACGATCAATATATTAGATATTTTTACATCATTCATAGTTGCTTTACTTGTTTCATACTGTGGTTCAAATTTGGATTTCCCTTTTGGTGGAAACATCTCAAAACGGAAGTTTTGACGTGTGAATTGTACAGGTAAACATTACGCAAACTCCTTCAAAAATTACCTCAATGTTTTTCTCTTTTCTATTGCTCTTTTTCTTCAGATTTTCGCTCTTCTAAAATTCGAAGATATTATTCTCAAACTAGACAAACATAAGCAGGTGTTTTTACAGCTTTTTTGCAATACCATTCAAAGTCAATTCCATTACTTTGATGAATTATTACCGAACTCACTGGGTCCTTAACATGAAACAGAAAAAAAAGCGACAGAGGGCGCCTTCGTTAAATTGACAACACTATCGCACCGCGTCACCTCAACCGCGTCTATAAATCACACCTATTCGATAAATCAAATTCCTAAGCTCCTAAAGGCGAGAGTGAGTGTGTTTGGTTACTTCACTTAGTCAGAGAGCATGGAAGTAGGAAAAAAGAAAATATAAAATAGCTCTAAATAGGCTAGGCTAATGCCACAGAATCGGGTGGTCGTTGTCCAGCACCTCAATACTTTTCTCATATATTTTTTTTCTCGTTTGCAAATAGAGACATGATTTACGCAAACCAAGTTTAACGTGACAGACACGTTCCGCATCTCCGAATCCGAAGGTGGTGGAAAACCGTTAAAATTTTGCGGGATTATTTATGGACGCTTTTGGGTTGACGTTTTGTGTAAAAGGCACACTTCTTTCCAGTGATTATTTGCATACCTACTACTTTTTGTGCGTTTATCCCTCGTTTTTTTTTTCAAAGAAAAACGAGGGATCTCGTGAATTATTTTTTGTTTTGGGTTTTGGGTTTGCCAAAATCCGACAGCCACATGCTGCTTCTTGCTAGCTGTGAAAGGATAAAAATTTGCCAAAATAAGGAATCATCACGAGCACGATTCATCTCCGAAAATAATGGCAATTCAATTTGAATGAGCCGTACCTCTTTCGTTATTCTTCTTTTTTCCACACAAGAAGGCAAAAAAATTGGAGGAAGGAAATCAGTCAAACTGATACCGACTGTTGTGAGTTAGCTAGAGAATGATAAAATATGAAAATATGTAGACGGATAAACCAAAAATAAAATTTTCAAACGTAGATGTTTTGTTTTTTTCTGACTGGAAAAACATGAAAAATAATCATGGGATAAAAAAATTGAAAGAAAAAAATGTGAATCCGCTTTCGGGATTTGAACTCACGATCGATGACAAACATATGTTAGTCCCGACTAACCAACTGTCCCAAACACAACTTTCCAAAAATTTGTTCAAATTAAAAATAAAATCCACAATAATCATAAAAAAAAGAATGATTTTTCCATCTCAATGTCTGTGAATTTGTGCCAAAAAAAATACATTCAAAACACAACGAATCTCAATCGAATTTCAGCTCGCTCCAGGGGCCGCCATTGTATTGTTTTGAGTTTTTTTCCCCGCTTTCGGAGTAAGGCTCGAGTTGTTTTAATGGTAATTTCTTCATTCCAAAAGTTCGCCCCGAGGCTGCGGGGGTAATCGCCCAGTAATTGTTTTTGATGAACAATGTGGCACAAGCCAGGCGTAAAGGGATTGTGATTGTGATTGCGATTATGCGCTGCCACAGGCAAAAAACCCCAAAAAAATACCAAAGTTTTGGCAATTGGGTGCGGAGGTTATACATACGTGATCACAGAGAATAAAGTTTTTAAGATAAGGTTGCCCGATTGCCCGGTTTTATCCGATTTTGTCCGGATATTTCATACAAAATTTGAGAACAGTCCGGCCCGAAATTTAGCCGAAATGGCCGAATTTTATTCAAAAAAGCTCAGGTTTTTCCCGGATTTATTCACTGTTGGCAAATCAAACAAAAAAAAACAAATTGTGTTCAAATTTTTCAGAAATTTAGAAATTCAGCAATCCTGAAATTCAGTAATCCAGAAATTCAAAAATTTAGGAATTCAGAAATTCATAGATTCAGAAATTTAGACATAAAAAATCAGAAATTCAGACATCTAGATATTAAGACATTCAAACATTCAGAAATTCAGACATTAAAAAATCAGAAATTTAGGAATTAAGGCTTTCAGAAATTTAGAAATTCAAAAATTCAGAAATTCAAAAAATTCAGAAATTCAGCAATTTAGAAATTCAGACATTAAGAAATTCAGAAATTCATAAATTCAGAAATTTAGAAATTTAGGAATTAAGGCTTTCAGAAATTTAGAAATTCAAAAATTCAGAAATTCAAAAAATTCAGAAATTCAGAAATTTAGAAATTCAGACATTAAGAAATTCAGAAATTCATAAATTCAGAAATTTAGAAATTCAAAAATTCAAACATTCAGAAATTTAGAAAACCATAAATCCAGAAATTGAGAAGTTAAGAAATTCAGAAATTCAGATATTCAGACATTCGGAAATTCAGAAATTCATGCATTCAGAAATTGAAAAATTCAGAAATTCAGAAATTTAGGAACCCATAAATTCAGAAATACAGAAATTTAGAAATTCAGAAAAAAAGAAGCTCAGAAATTCAAAAACTCAGAAATTTAGGAATTCAGAAAATCAAAAATTCAGAAATTCAGACATTCAGAAATTGATAAATTCAAAAATTTTGAAATTCAAAGATTCAGAAATTCAGAAATAAAAAATTCAGAAATTCAGAAATTCAGACATTTATACATTCAGACATTTATACATTCAGATATTTAGAAATTCAAAAATTCTGAAGTTAAGAAATTCAGACACTCATAAGTTCATAAATTCAGAAATTTAAAAAATTCAGAAATTAAGAAATTAAAAAATTAAAAAATTAAAAAATCAAGAAATAAAAAAAAATTAAAATTCAGACATTAAGAAATTCAGAAATTCAGAAATTTAGAAAATTAGAAATTCAGATATTCAGACATTCAGAAATTTCGAAGTTCAGACATTCAAAAATTAAGAAATTCAGACATTTAGAAATTAAGACATTCAGAAATTGAAAAATTAAAAAAATTAGAAATTCAGAAATTTTGGAATTCAGATACAGACCCCGTTCGATTTTGGCAACATTCGATTTTGGCAATATCCGGGCAAAAACCGTTCGTTTTTGGCAACATCCAAAAAAGACGGTTTTTTTTTGTCACTTTTTTATTTTTTATTTTTATTTCAAATTAATCAAAATTCATGTAAAACGTAATTTTAGAATGAAATTTTTCAATTCGGCTTAATTATAATAGTTTTAAACAGTTAAAACATGAATTTTTCCATGTTTTTCTGCTTAAAACTTATATAATTGAGCCAAATTGAAAAATTTCATGCTAATATAAAGTTTTACATCAATTTTAATTAATTTGAAATGAAAATCAAAAATAAAAAGTGACAAAAAAACCGTTCGATTTTGACAACATTCGATTTTGGCAACATAAAATTTACGGGCATGTTGCCAAAAACGAACGAAGTCTGTATTTATAAATTAAGAAATTCAGAAATTTGACAATCAGACATTCAGAAATTCAAAAATTTATACATTCAGAAATTGAAAAATTCAAAAATTCAGAAATTCAGTTATTAAGAAATCCAGAAATTTTGAAATTCAGAAACCAGAAATTCAAAAATTCAGAAATTTGGAAATTCAGACATTCAGAAATTGAAAAATTGAAAAATTCAGAAATTCAGAAATTCAGTAATTTTGGAATTCAGATATTCAATTATTAAGAAATTCTGAAATTTGGCATTTAGACATTCAGAAATTCAGAAATTCAAAAATTCAGAAATTGAAAAATTCAAAAATTCAAAAATTTAGAAAATTTGAAATTCAGAGACTCAGAAATTCAGAAATTCTGAAATTAGGAAATTCAGAAATTCATAAATTTTTGTCTCCAAAATTTTTTTTTAAGGAATATTTCAAAAATATTCATGAAATGTTTTTTGGGAAGCCCAAAATATGATTTGAAATCTGTCGACAAGTTTTGATGAAAAATTCTTTTTTAAAAAATTTTTCTTGATTTTTGTTGAGTAATGTCTGGGTTTTGACAAAATTTGACCGGATATTGCCCAGATTTTTCGTCGTCAATTTTGAAATCAAATGCCCAGAGTTTGCCAGGTTTTCATATAAAATTCCCCGGATTTATTCAGCCTGGATACGTGCTGAAAAATTCTGGCAACCTTATTTTAAGATGTTTTGTGAATGAACGCTGGTATCCCTTTGTTAGTACACTTGGAAACAAAATAATACAAAATCATTTTCGATTTCAAACTCAAATTTCTTTCTCAATTATCATTAAACCAGATCTTAGAAACACAGTTTGAATTCGTCTATCTCATGGCTTTTGATTATGGGAAAAAAAAATTCCGACAATTGGATAATGCTCAAATTTTGCTTCTAAACTGAAATTATCTGAATTTTTTCCGAATTAATCCAGGCCAGACAAATTCTGACTTTTATCTTGAAACGTATCAAAATCCGATCATTTGATTTTAAAATTTTCAACCTATTCCTAGGCATATTTAGACATAATCTAGGAAAAGAAAAGTTAGACACTAACAGTTTAGAGAATTTTCATATTTTTGACGATTAAGAATGTTTTTAAAATATTTAAGAATGACTTTAAACAACATTTGGTTCCTAACTTAATTAAAAAATTTCTTAAATCAACCGGTACCGATTTATAAAAAGACACTTTTATCTCCAGAATCAAATCGAACGACTTTATTTTCTGAAATTGCACTGGAACCGAACCCCCCCGCGAGGAAGGCAAAACATTATGAAGTTGATGATGATTTATGCTGCCGTTGCTGATCATAAGACGCGCAGAAAATGAAAATAAATGATCAACCAACATTCTTATGATGAAGGGTCAGTCAGTCTTGGTTCTGGTTGTCAAAGCCGACCCTTCGAAGGCCCTAGAGGGCTTCAACCGCTTTGCTCTCATGCTTCAACTGCACTGTATGCCTCTTTCATATATTTATTTGCATGCGTGTATGATGATGAGCTCTGCCCAGATGGGCTTCTATGAGGCATTCATAAAGCGGAACATTCTATAAATAAACAATTCGTTTAGAGAGGAAGATGCTGCTGCAAGCAGCATCGTAGGTCTTCGTCCGGTGGTCAGTTTACTTGGTAAGGTAGTTGGTCCCCATTCTGAAAAACTTTTAATTCCGAATTGTGAAGTAAAAATTCATAGGTAAAACTCTGATTCAAAATTCGCAATCTGGTTGAAGAGACTGGATTAAAAACAAAATTTTAAATTAATTTTACAGTTATATGGGAAATTTCTTGAAAATTTTCTTCAAACTTAAACCGTTGACCATAGAGAGTAGGAATAGACGAAGTTCCAGTCTTCTCATCCTGTTTGTTGCTTTGGACTTGGGTTATGGGTTGGTGATTTTTCGCGGTTGTTACGCTTTTCGATTCTGCCTGATCCTGTCCTTGGCACCATCAACCAAGCGGAGTTGAATGAGCGTAACTAAGTCGATGTAGAATTTATGTTTTCTTTCATTTTTTTTTGTTCGTATTTAATAAATACGATATGCGTTCTTCTCTCCGGTTTCTTCTAGGGACTATGACTATGGTATGAAGCCATTTCGAGATCGTTTGCTAGCTTTTGCAAAAGAAGACGGAGCTTGATTACACTTAATTTAATCAGACGTGAAACACGCACTCTTCTCCCTTTTTCCTTTTTTTTATACTGTAAGGATTATCAATGTTTATAAGTGCCACTTCATTCTTGAGAGATGAACCTTTTGCTTCATGTTATGATAAACTTCAAAACCTTGAAAATCAAGTATTGAAAATGTCAAAATTCTATCATATTCTATCATTTAAAAAAATATTTGAAAACACAAACGAGTTTAAGTGGAACAATTTATTTAATTTATAGTTTTTACTAACCGCCATTTTCTCTCTCTTTCATTCCAGGTAAACATCATTGACGAAACTGTTCCAAGGATTCAACGAATTCTCGATCTGTGGTAGGATGAAAACTTTCTTCCGTTCAAAAGTAACGTTAAAACTCAATGGTTGGATTCAGATCATCTTCGAATGCGTAAATTTTGAGAACCTTAGAACGAGTCAGGCTCGTTGCGTCATAGAAAAAAAAAACCACGAGTCTAACTAGTAGAGTCTTTAGAGAAATTTTAAAGAAAACAACGAGTCAGACTCGTGATTTTGTGCATAGAATACGAAGTTTCATTTGATAATTAATCAACAAAATTATGTGTTTCGTATTAGGACAATCTAAAAATGCAAAAATGTGCCAAACGACGACAACTTTTCAATCCTCTGTTCACTTAAACAATTTCCACGGTTCATTGATTGAAAAGTACACCACCTTTTTACATTTTTTGAGGACATGATCTTAAAAAAATCCAAAAAAATATATCCTTATGTGTAACGTATAGGTTCTAACTTCAGGTTTTTTGAACACTAAGTGAAATTGAATAATTGATGAATAATGTCTGAGAAATATATTTGAGTTACATTACCAGATTTTCTAAAAATCGGTTGGGATACAAAAGAGATATATTGGTTTTAGTCAGAAGTGTCAAATGGACACTCCAGGGACTGTAACGAGTGAAAATTTCAGGGACAGATGAAGGTTAAAGAGCTTACCTAAGTGACTTTTCAAGTAGTTATTTTATGTTTTGCATGATGTTGAGGTCAAGAACGCAGGAAATAGTTTTAGATCAACTAAGTATAAGCCATTTTTCGATGTAACTACAAACCACTACCCCAAACTGTAGATGTACTCTTAGGGTCGAGACGATCTCGAGAGTCCCTGGAAGCCTACACTTTACTGAATATGAAAATGGGGTCTGAATCCTAAATCGTTACTTGATAATAACTATTTTGGAAAAGACTTGACCAAACTCTTGATTAAAACCTTGACCAAGACTAATTTCCAAACCAAGAATTTGGCCATAATCTTCACTGATGCTAACTTTGGTAAAGTGACCTATTACTTGATTGAGACGATAGGTCAGCACTTTAATCAAGATCATGGTCAAAACCTTAACGAAGACCTTCACATAAACTTTGATCAGGATTAAAACCTTGACCAAGATTTGTCTCTAGACCTGTTACAAAAATTTATGATCAAAACCTTGATCAGTACATTGACCAAGAGCTTGTTTGGGACTTAAAGCAGACCTTAGCCAAGGCTTGACTCGGACTATACTAAGACATATGTATTTGAATACTAATACTCTACCCAAAAGATTGACCAAGACCTTAAACAAGACTTCAAATTGGATACTAAACAAATCCTCGACCGCAACCTTGACCAAGATTAATCTTGAAACTTCTCGAACTAAAAAAAAATATCATAATTTGAAATAGAAAAAAAGGGGAATAGGAATTACCTCTTTTGGTTCGGATCTTGAGATAGGTCTTAAGATGGGTCTTGGTCAAGTATTCCAGTCGAGGTCTTGTGTACTGTCCAATTCGAAGTCTTGTTTGAGGTCTTGGTCAATTTTTTGGATAAAGTATTGGTTTGGAAAAATGCCTTTTAACCTAGACCTGTTAAAGCCTGAGTCAAGCCTTGGTGAAGGTCTTATTCGAAGTCTCAAAGGAGCACTTAGCCAAGGTATTAATCAAGGTTATGATCAAGATTCTTGTAAGAAAACTATTTTTTAGTTGGTAACCACAGGTCCTCCTCTTACGGCTCGAGATTCGACCCCTTCTCTCATCGACTCGAGGTTGACGTACCTCTGCACGACTCAATGTCCGATCTCTCCTCTAGCGACTCGAGATCTGATCTCTCTTCGTGATGACTCTAGGTAACCACTTATACCTCTCCTCTTGTTGATTGAAGACCTGATCTTTCTTCTAGCGACTTAAGACCCGACCTCTTATCGTTAAGACTCGGGTTTGACCACACAAACCTCCTGAAGACTCGAGGCCTGACCTCACCTCTTAACGACTCGAAGCCCGACCTCTTATCTCCAGGATTTGAGGTTTGCCACCTTTATGCCCGTCGTGTTCGATCGGCACACGACGGACATAAAGGTGGCAAACAGCAGCTACATCTAGACTTGAGCGGGACTTAACGCAGCTACTCGGATGTTTCGCGACGAAGACGTCATCCTGCACCGACTCGAATGCCTTACCCGGCGTCGAGAGCCACTCTACCCGTGGGTATTCCTCGATCATGGAATAACCCTTTCCCAACGATTTTCACTGCGAAGAAGGTAAAGTCTTATTCCCGCGGCTTCGATCGTTGGGAATTGCACTACTCAGATACTCTCCGAAAGTGGAGCATCCTACCCACGACATCAGCTACGCAGAAGATGTTGCCTTAACTCTGTAGCTTCAAACCGTGGAGTCGGACGTACCCTACTCTACAGCCCCCCGTCGACGGGGTCAGTCTACTCCGACCGTTGTTCGGTTTTGTTGATTCGGTTGGCAACCCTAGCCGAAGGGATACAAGTACAAAAACCCTAGAGAAAGGTATTGGCCATGAACATGAATCAAAGTTTTTGTTAATATCTCCATTAAGGTGTTGATCGTGATCTAGGTAAATATTCTGGGCCACAACCTCAGTCAAGGTTTCATTCATGATGAAAATCTATATCAATTTTGCGAGGTTGGTCGCGTTGGAGGTATTGGTCAAACTCTTGGTCACGGTCTAGAGTTACGTCTTGGTCGAGGTTTTGATCAAGAGCTTGGTCAAGTCTTATTCAAGGTTTGGATCGAAATAAAAAAAACAACTATCAAAATCAAAGTTACAGTCAAAGTTTAGGTTGAGGTCTTGTGTATTGGTCTTAGCCAACGTTTTGATCAACATTTTTGACAATGATTTGGTTGAAGGCCTTGGTCTAGGATTTGGTCAAATTCAGGTTTTGTTAAAGGCTAAGGTCTTGATCAAGCTTTTGGAGTATTGGTGAAGATCTTGTTTAATATACATACATATGTCTTGTAAAAGATTTTGCTCAAGGATTTTATGAGGCTCTTAATGGTCAAAGTCATAATAGCCGTTTTAGTCAAGGCCTAGACATAAGTTTTGGTCAAGGTCTAGATCAAAGTGTACATCAATGCTTAGTTCTTGATCTTGATCTTTGCCAATGCCTAAATCAAGGTACTTTTCCAGGTCTTGGTCAAAGTTTTGGTTCAGTTTTTGAGATAGGTCTTCGTTAAAGGTCTTGATCAAATTCTTGATCATGATCTAAGTTATGATTTTAATCAAAGTTTTTGTCAGTTTCTTGGTCTCGATCATAGTCATTGTCTTATCCAAAGTCTTATTCAGGGTCTTGGCTCATGTCTTGAGATAGGTCTTCGCCAATGTCTTGGTCAAGCTTTTTGTCGACGATTTGGTTAAAGGTCTTCCTCAAGATTTTAGGCAAAGACTTGGTTTAGAGATAGATGTTTGTTATATTTTGGACAACATTTTAGTTAAAGTCTTTGTCAAGAACTCGAATGTAGCCATGGCGAAGGTCTTGTTCAAGATCTTGCTTAAGCCTTTATTAGAGTCTTAGTGGTCAAGGTCTAGAGATAAGTTTTAGTTAAGGTCATGATCAAAATGTACCTCAAAGCTAGGTCATGCTTTTAGTTAAGTTCTTGATCAAGGTCAAAATTTAGATTTTGGTCAATGTCCTGATCAACGCCTTAATCAAGATACTTTTCAAGGTCTTGGTCACAATTTAAGTGAAGGTTGTGCAAAAGGTCTTTATCACAGGCTTGGTCAAGGTCTCTTCCAGAGTATTGATCAAGGTGTTGAAGCCTTGAAAAAGGTTTTGGTCAGGGTTTGAACCGAGGTCTTGATCAAATTCTTGATCTTAGTACTGGTTTTAATCATAGTTTTTGTCAAGTTCTTGGTCGCGATCATAGTCATGGTGTTATTCGAAGTCTTATTCAGCGTCTTGGTTCAGGTCTTGTGATAGGTTTTCGTTAAAGTCTTGGACAAGCTTTTGTCAACGATTTAGTTAAAGGTCCACCTCAAGGGTTTGGGCCAAGTTTTGCTTCAGAGATCGATGTTTGTCTCATTTTGGGCAAGGTTTTATTTAAAGTTTTTCTCAAGATCTCGGGAGTAGCCTTGGCGAGGGTCTTGTTCAAGACCTTGTTTAAGGTCTTGATCATAGTTTAAGTGGTCAAGGTGATAAGTCTTAGTCAAGGACTTGATCAAAATGTACCTCAAATCTAGGTCATGGTTTAAGTTAACTTCATGATCAAGGTCAAAATCTGGATCTGGGTCAATGTCCCTATCAACGCCTTTATCAAGTTACTTTTGAAGATCTTGGTCCAAATTTTAGTGAAGGATTTGCAAAAGGTTTTTATAACAGGCTTGGTCTAGGTCTCTTCCAAAGTCTTGATCTAGGTATTGACCAAAATTTTGATCAAAACTAAAACTGGTTTATTTATGGAGATAGATCAGTACCAAAATACTGATAAGAAAAATTGTCAAGGTTGTTGAAGTCTTGAATGGGGTCTTGGTCAAGGTTTTCACCGAGGTCTCGATCAAATTCTTATTCAGGGTCTTGGGCAAGGTTTTTATAAGTGTCTTGACCGAGTGTCTTGTCGTGTACGGAAAGTTTATTGTCATCCTGTAAATCTTGTTAAAGACTTTGTTAGAGGACTTTAAGGGTCTTAATTGTCAAAGTCATAATCACCGTTTTGGTCAATTTCTAGAGATAAGTCTTGGTTAAAGTCTTGATCAAAGTGTACATCACAGCTAGGTCATGGTTTTATTTTAGTTCTTGATCTCAATCTTTATTAAAGCCTTTGTCAATGCTTGAATCAAGGTATATTTCAAGGTTTTGGTTCTGGTCTTGAGATAGGTCTTCGTCAAAGTCTAAGACAAGCTTTGATCAACGATTTGGTTAAATGTCTTCCTCGAGATTTTAAGCCAAGTCTTGGTTCAGAGATCGATGTTTGTCTCATTTTGTACAAAGTTTTAGTTAAAGTTTTTGTAGCGTTGGCGAGGTTCTTTTTCAAGACCTTGCTAAAGGTCTTCGGTTGCTCAAGGTCTTTATAAGAGTTTTAGTGGTCAAGGTGATTATTAGAAGACTTGATCAAAAAGTACCTCAAAGCCAGGTTATAGTTTAAGTTAAGTTCTTGATCAAGGTCAAAATTTAGATCGTGGTAAATGTTCCGATCAATGCCTTAATCGAGGTACATTTCAAGGTCTTGGTTAAAATTTGAGCGAAGGTTGTGCAAAGGTCTTGATCACAGGCTTGGTCAAGGTCTCTTTCAAAGTATTGATCAAAGTGTTGGCGAAAATCTTGATTAAAACTAAAACTGGTTTAGGTATTGAGATAGATTATGATCATGATATTGTTTTTTTTTTTAAATAGTCAAAGTTGTTGAAGTCTTGAAACAGATCGTGGTCAAGGTTTTAACCGAGGTCTTGATCAAATTCTTGATCATGATCTAGGTTATGGTTTTAATCAAAGTTTTTGTCAGTTTCTTGGTCGCGATCATAGTCATGGTCTTAAACAAAGTCTTATTCAGGGTCTTGGTTCATGTCTTGAGATAGGTCTTCGCCAAAGTCTTGGTCAAGCTTTTTGTCGACGATTTGGTTAAAGGTCTTCTTCAAGATGGGGGGCATGGGCAAAGTCTTGGTTTGGAGATAGATGTTTGTTACATTTTGGATAGTTTTTGTCTAGATCTTCGTGGTAGCCTTAGCGAGAGTCTTGCTTAAGGTCTTTATAAGAGATTTAGTAGTTAAGATGATAGGTCCTAGTCAAGAAAGTTTTGTCAAGGACTTGATTTAGAGATAGTTGTTTGTCATATTCTGGACAAGGTTGAGTTAAAGTTTTTGTCAAGATCTCGGGGGTAGCCTTGGCGAGGGTCTTGTTCATGATCTTGCTTAAGCCTTTTTAGAATCTTAGTGGTCAAGGTTTAGAGATAAGCCTTAGTTAAAGTCATGATCAAAGTGTACCTCAAAGCTAGGTCATGGTTTTATTTAAATTCTTGATCAAGGTCAAAATTAAGATCTTTGTCAATGTCCTGATCAACGCCTAAACCAAGGTACTTTTCAAGGTCTTGGTCAAAATTTAAGTAAAGGTTGTGTAAAAAGTCTTGATCACAGGCTTGGTCAAGGTCTCTTCCAAACTCTTGATCAAGGTATTGACGAAAATCTTGATCGAAACTTAAACCAAGATATTGTCCAAGTCTTGAAACAAGTATTGGTTAAGGTTCGAGGTCTTGATCAAATTCTTGATTATGATCTTAGTTATGATTTTAATCAAGGTTTTTGTCAAGTTCTTGGTCGAGATCATACTCATGGTCTTATTCAGGGTCTTGATCAAGATTTTATAAATGTCTTAAGTCTTTCCTAGTCGAGATAACAATTTTGTTGGATTATACCCACAATTCAACGATTTTCATCAATGTTTTGTGAATACTCAATGTAAACAAACTATCTACCTCGGATCTCTCCAGCATGTTTAAGGTACCGTTTTCAACCGTGGGACAAAGATGGTGAACATTGATTCCTCGACCTGAAGTGATCGTCTTTTTTCTTTCTCTTGAATGCGATCGCCGTCCCTAGATTACACCACCAAACTCATTGAGTCTTGGACGACTCCCATTAGTCCGTTGGTTTACCCATGCATGGTTTGTTGGCCTCCCCTATCGGATCCGCATCGATCTGGGCCTCTTTGTTTTTGCCCACAATGTTGACATCCGTCCAGTTCCAGATGGATTCCACTAAGAAAGGGTAGATATCTGTTTAGGGCGATCAAACTCAACCGGGGACAGAATGATAAATGAGCCAAATCTCGGTTTTGTGTAACCAATCGGTAGGTGGCAGAATTCCATTGATTGATAACCTTTCGGTCGAGTTTCTGACATAATCGTTACAATTTTACCGAGAAATGGTTTACGCAAATCAAAAATTTTTCAGTGTTGTAATCTGAATAAATATGTATAAAGTTTTTTTTGGTAGTCTAACTTGTTGCAAGTAATTTGTTAAACAACAAAATAAATTGTACACGTGTCAAAACAACACAAAAACAAAACCCGGCACGGGTGATTTCCTGAATCGAATCACTGATTATGGGGTGCCAAAAAGGGCATGTTTACGAAATCGAAAGCACCTTTTCGAATAAATCGATTCGGAAAGTATCATTTAACTGATTTTTTGTGTTATGGTTGCTGCTGCTTTTAGGACCAGGTCCGAAAAATGATGCAACCAATTGATCGTTCAGCTCCAGTAATATTGACAGCTATCGCCCTTTTCGCGGTCCCTTTTTTTCGAGGGACAAGCTTCAGGTTTCTGTCTGTCCGTCAATCTGTCAGAGCTCATTATGACCTTCCGTACCGTACTAAGCCAATCTGAGCTCAGCTCAGGGTGCAGTGGTGGCTAAGCCGAATCAGAAAACGTCAAATTTTCGACTGTTTTTTTTTCAACTCCCGATGAGGTCGATCGATCGGTCGTTGGAAGCGAATAAATACCTCCGATTATCTGATTAATTGTTTCCATTCGGCTGCCGACACGTTCGACTTGGTTACCGAAAAGTTGGGATTCCAATCCAAAAAAAAAGTTGAAATACCCTTCTTTTATTTCGAGCCCTTTCGGTAGCTCGTCACGTTGCGTTTCGTTTGGTTCGTGTTAATCTGACAGCCCTCGCGCGGATCCCGCGATCGTTTGTTGTTTACAAAATTTTTGGCCCAATCAAATTGGTCTCGGTTTTTGTTTTGATTTAGGTGGGCACGCAAGTTGGTATTAAAATTTAAATCAATTGCGCAAATGAAAGCTTAATTGTAGGTTTATGTCTACACAAAATCCGAAAATGAACTAGAATCCTTTAGTTTAGTTTTAGTGGTTAGATGAAAATAAAAAAAAACAGTCCTGAATCATTTTCTTGACCAAGATTTTAACCAAGACCTCGATTAAGACCATGACCAGGACTGAGATCATCAGTTTTTAAAACTGAAACCAGACAAAGCCCGAGACTATTTGGCGGGAATTCAAACGAAACCCAAAGTGGCCAAGACCTTAATTTCGACCTATATCATGAATTTGTCAAGACCTTAAACAACACCCCAACCAATACCTTGGACAAGATTCGATCAAGACTTTGACATAGATTCTGGATTGAACATATCTCGGACCAAGCTCTTGACCAAGACCTCGACCGAGCAAGTCTTTTTTCTAGAAACCAAGCTTTTGACCAAGACTATGGATAAGACATCGACTTGAAACTTGTCGAAGAATTTGACCATTATCATTTCCGAGATTTTGATCTAGACCACGATCGAGTTCTTTAGCAATACCAATACCAAAACCTTTGAGCAAGATTTCGTCGGAGATTTCAGACGAAACTTGAAGCTTAGCAAAATCTTAACCGAAACTTTGAGCAAGACCCATGAAAAACTCAAGTCCCTGAGCAAGACCATGACCTTGACCTTAACCAAGAAGACAGCGTTGATAAAAAAACGAAAATCTTGGTTTGAAACCGCAATCAAGCATTTGGTCATGACCAAGATTTAGTCTGAAACCTCGGATATGTCCGTGAAGAAAACCTTTGCAAAAACCATTACTAAATCCTCGACCTTGACTAAAACCTTTATCAAGACTTTGCCCTTGAACTAAAGCTTGACCTTGATCAAGAACTGGACCAAGACTTTCAATATAATATTTTCTAAACTTTAGAGTTGATCAAGACCTTGACTAAACCTAATCCTTGACCAACCCCCGATTTTGAGCAAAATTTCAAAAGAGACTAAGGCTGAACTCAAGTCACAACTTACCAGATCAGAAGATCATATAAAAATTATTAACAATATCCAATGCAAGAAAGACAAGAATCTTATTTAATCATGCTTGCATTGACTATTTGATATTGTTTAAGATATTTCATTCAACATCCTTCGACCACTTAATTTTAACTCATTTTTATAAGAATAAATTCAATACGAGACTTTCAATGATCTCAAGTCTCTAATCAAGACCTAGAAAGTGATTTTGACCAAGAAGACAGCGTTGGTCGAGATCAAGATGTTGCCTGAAACCTTAACCAAAATTTTGATCATGGTTTAGTACTATTCTTAACAAAATCAAGCTCATCATTATGATTTAGACAAAAACTTCCATAAAAACCACTCTCAAGACCTTGACTGGGTTTTTGACCTGGGGCTGCTCTGAATTTCAACTAAAATCTTGTCTGAGAGACCATTAATGAGACTTTCAACAAGATTATCGACAAAACCAAGATGACGCGGGTTAAATTCCCAAGGATCCCCTCTCAACCCCACATGAGGGTACAAAAATGTCAAGCAAAATGAGAAGAACATTTAAAATTTTATTTAAATTTTCATGAACCACTAAATGTAATCAATAGTAACAATCTCGACTCAGAACTAAGGCCAAAACATCGAAATCTTTTCCCTGGTCCACAATTCTATTACAGTTTTCATTTCTCACTTGTTGATAGATATTTTAAGAAACGCTATCAAAAGTTGTTCACAAATGAAGTTGATGCACGAATTTCGGGTTCAGTCCTTAGTCCCGAATATCGAATTTTCAATAAGATTAGACTCACTCACTAATGTAGCAAGATTGCCCGGATTTTGCCCGAATGTTTCACCTTATTTGAAAAATCGAAAAAAAAATTGAAACCGCGTGATCACAATTATGTATTTTGGGTCCAACAAAATTTTTTGAGCAAACTTTATCCAAATAAACGGGATTTTCCGAATTTTTTCTTCTTAATTTTAACTGAGGAATTTCAAAATTTGCCTGGATATTGCCCAGATTTTGGGATGTAAACTTTTGAATCGGGTGACCGGATTTTGCGATGTTATTAGATAAAATAGTCTGAATTTGCCCTGCTCGGATAAGTGCAGAATGCCGATGTTCTTGTTCCAAATGTTTTTATGAAAATCCAAATTTGTTGCCTGTGGTCAGATTGTGGAATCAGTATCCAGTTTTTGTATCCTGATTTTCAGTACGATTCAAATTGGGACAGAGTCCTGGTTCTGCATTTGAAACTAAAATAAATTTAACTTTCCATATTCGTAGCTCATCATTCCGGAATACTAAATGACAATATTTAAAATTAAATAACAGTTTTTCAGATATGGATTTGTAAATTTTACTCTTAATTCTTGGGAAGAATTGAAACATAAAAAAATCTTTAATGAGGATTCAGAACTGAAATATTAGAGTTTCATCATTTGGAGTTTTCATTCAGATTCACAAGCTGAATCACGAATATTTGGCTGAAGAAAGAATTCTTATAGGGAATTTAAGATTCAGGTTAAGGATTCTGTTATAAAATGCCCTTTTTGGTTCATAATTATTGGGAATTTTTGTTTGGAATATAGATTCAGGAATCGAGTTCAAATTAAGAATTCGGATTCGGAATGAAAATTCAAAATTGCCCAAAAAAACACAAATAGGTAAAAACCCCAATCATAAAAAAATCTGAATTGATTTTGAATATTGCTTTTTTTGAAAAATTTAAATTTTTATTTCAATTTTTTTCACATCATTTTAATAATGGAATAAATTATTAACCCTTATCCGTCCCTTAAATTTTTACCCGTTACAGCCCCTGGAGTGTTTATTCGACACTCCTGACTAAAACCAATATATCTTTCTTGATTCTCAACCGATTTTTACAAAATTTTTAGTTTCAGAAACCACATAATGTCACTGAAATATGTTTTTCAGACAATATTTCCCAAGTTTTCCCAAGTCCCGATAGTTTAATTAGACTCCTCAAGACCCTTATAAAGCCAAACATTATCCAATAGCCTGCAATAAATCTTAAAATGTTACTTGGGTTAGCTACAACACTTCAATTTTCCGTTATTCCTAGCATAAGAAAAAAAATACGTAAAAACATGCTTCGAAAAAAAGACTGTAGATCAGCTACGGAATCTTTAAAAAAAATTTCACTTATTGTCCAAAAAGCTGAAGTTCGAAGCTATACATTGCACATAAGATAATAAATTTATTAAGATCATGACCAAAAAAAGTGGTGTTAAAACCGTTAAATGAATCGTTAAAATTTTAAACAATTTCACATCAGTTATATTTTGAAAAGAGGATTGAAAAGTTGACGTACTTTGGCTCATTTTTGCATTTTTAGATTGTCAAAATGCGAATCAATGCAATTTCGACGAATTTTTAAAGGGAGTCTTGAAATCTTTAAATATTTGAAAGACTAGGATTCAAACTAAAATCTGATGATCGAGTTTTCAAGAGTTAGAAATTAATCTGATTTGAACACAAAACTTAATCTTTTTCTTTCATTCTTTAATGTTTGATAAATTTTCTCCAAAGTTTTTCTTTCAAATCAAGCCTTCAAGATTCCGTATTTATTTTTTGAAAGCTTAAAAAAACTGGAAACTTTTAGGATTTATTTGCGAAAGCAATGATTTTAAATGAATAACTATTAATTAGAAAGAATCAAACCAAGTAATGAGATAATCTTAGTATCACTTTTTTTTCCTATTCTTTATGTACGCATTTTCAAACAAAAATATACGAGACTTTACGATCTCAAGTTTCTGATCCAGAGCTAGACTACGACCTTGACGAAGATCTTGGCTAAAACCTTAATCAAAACCCCAGGTGGGTGTTGAGTGCTTCGAAGAGGGCGGTGGGCCGGATTTATTTTAGGGGACATGTGAAGGGCTCAGGGACACGATAAGGTTATTTAAAAAAGTTGTACCAATTTTGAATCACCTTAAAATTAAAATAAATTGACAGTTCAACGTACAAGATGTGATCAATCGAAAACTTACTAAACCAGGTTGCCAGATTTTTTCCCGTACATCTCTTGGCCGGGTAAATTTGGGTAATTTTGATATTTTTAAGGATTTTTAACGGCTATCAGTCTCGGATTTTTAAGTCAAAACGACTGATTTTTATTCCAACGTTTCGATCCTTATTTGAACTTCATTAGTGGCTAATTTTTTTTGCTAATTTAGTGAAAATCGACTTCAATTTTTTTATAATTTAGCTTAAAACCTGGCAAAATCTGGGCATTCGATTTGGAAATTTTCTACCCAAAATCCGGGGAATATCCGGACAAATTTGATCAAAACACATGAATTACTCAATTAAGAAGAAAAACAATTTGTGAGTATTTTTTTTATTTTTATTTTTTAGCGAATTTTGAGTGACTTAATTGTTTTTAAATAATGTTTAAAATAAGTAATTGAGAAAATTTAAAAATTTGTTGTTTTTACCAAACTAAATTTTCAAGATCCTAAGATTTTTTTTTGATAATAACTCCTTAACATTTTTAAATATTCTTTGAAATGATGGTAACAAAACTTTACTGCCGACCTACGCAAGTGGGTCCCATGTGACTTTTGATCATTTTTAATTTTTGCTGAATGCCTTATGGCTGTTTTCTTGGCGTCTACCTTTTGGTTTTTTTCATTTTTTCTTTGGCGATTTCTTTTCTTTTCTATTCGTTTTTTTTTTATATTTTAAGTTACTATTCCTTTCTTTCTCGCTTCTCTGGCGTGTTTTCTTTTAATATCTACTTCCATTTTAATTTTATGTTTCTTTTTTTCTTAATTTTTGGATGTCAGAACGTGAAACCGCTTTGTTTCGTTTTCCATAAACACCGGTTTTGGTGTTTCGGGATTATTCGCGACGCTTGAAAAATGTGGAGTAATTTCTCTTGGATCGTTATTTTCTTCAACAATTTTTCGCGTAATGTTTGTAGTTCCTGCTCAATAAAGTTGATAACGTTGTCGTTTCCGGTTCGTTTCTGATTCAATTTTTTTTTAGAATCAGTGTATGATTGTCTAAGAATTTGAAAAATATCGCAACGTTTCCCCTCGTCGTGATTTTTGAAGCAAACGAATTCTAGCTGAAGCTTTTTGATTTTTTGTACCCCCGATATGGCTTCTGCGCAACGTATATTAGTGCAACACGAAGTTCACGGATCACTGAAGCAGAAAAAAGATTCCTCTGGTTGTCCTTTTAAACATTTTGAAAAATCTATATTCTCTACATTCCAGGGATATATTTCGGCCTGACCCTGACACTCTGAAACCGTTTTGCATAGTTTGAATAGTCATATATTTTTGAGGACAAATCAGCAAAACGCCAGCTAAATTATGTTTCGTGACCGCAAATTTTGAATTTTTCAGGCGATGATTTTGGCCACCCAAAACACACATTTTAATGGAAGAAAAAGCATACCCATGAGAAAGTTTTGCGTAAATCTTTCATTTATCAGTTTTTCATACGATTAAACTGAAAAAATCGCATAAAATGATAATGATTATGATAATGATAATGATATGAATATTGCGTAATTTGAGAAAATTTTGAGCCTTGTTTCAATCACAAAAATTTAAGATGTATTCTGCAGATCTCTAGTGAAACCTCTAGTAAAACCTTGACTGGATCCTGAGCCTGCCCTGGATTTAAACCAGAATCTTGACCAAGACCTTAAATGAGACTTTAAATAATTTCGATAAAACCAAGATATAAACCAAGATGAGGCTGAAAATTTATACAAATTAGTGACCTACAGGTCAGGTCGGCCGGAACTGTCCATGGCGACCGTCAAAACGCGTTTTATGACGGTCGCCATGGAGCAAACTGAATATTCTGAAGGAAAGTCATCTCGACGCACCTAGCTGAATTCGAACTTATGATCGTAGGAATCGGGATACTCTTACTTCGATTTCTAGATGTTATCGAAAAATATGTATGTCAGTTTTTCTAATCAGGTTGGGTAATTGTACGGTCACACATCAATGACTCACGACAATCCAACAGTTTAAGAGTTCAGGTCAGGTTTTGATGCACTTTCTCTGTTTGTTCCAAGTAAAACCACCTCAAGCCTGTCCAATGTCCAGCTTTACAAGTTTCTAGCTGGGTCCTAGATCGTTCTACCAAATCCGGATCGATCAGTTACCAATTTATTACCCATATCGCTAAGTCAAAGACGTGGGGAGACCCCAACGAAACGAAACGAAACGACAATAAGTAAGCAGCTTCACCAAACTCGTCCGCGCGGTCAGGTCGTTTTCTTTATGAAATGTCTAATTTAAAAGTGCTACCGATTCTTCTTACGGGGTTGAATCTCGTAAGAAGACGGGTGCCTCGCTCCGTGCCGTTTATCGACCAAAAGGCGGGGGAGCATCCCTCGATCATCCGATCTTGATTAATGGGACTCCGCCATTCATGATGATGTGGTTCAGATCACGGTTGTGGTTTTAGTGCCCCAGCAGCAGCTTCAAACTAGCTTCAGTCAATGAACGACGACAAACCTGTCATCGATTCGATTCCTCGCAACCTCTTGGCTTCTCATTTCTCGTGAGTCTTCTCCCTTGGGGCTTGGCCGGGATGTTACCCACCGAAAGACATTAATATATTAGCAGATCGCCGCCGCGAGTTCATCACCGCGAGCTGATGATGATGACAAACGAGAGGCGGACGACGACAAAAGCCCATCGGGCGATTTTTGGGAGCAACTTGAACGAGGAGGATGAATCAAGCCGGGAGGGGATCACGTAACTGTCTCGCCAGTATGGATCAAATCCGGAGCCATCTGAATCTTCTGAACGGAGCAGAGGGGTCGATCTGACATCATACATTCAAGACGACAACGACCCGGAGTGTTATTATATAATGGCAGCCAGTCAGTCAGTGGTGTGTTTACTACTTATGAATGTGTTTTGGCGTTTGTGGAGTTCACCTTTTTGGATCCGCGTCAGCCTACATATCAGCTTCGAAAAAACCGCGATATGATCCCATTCCCGAAGATGAGATATGTGTTTAGCTCGGATGGCCACACCCTGACTGTTTTTATTTCGAACCGATTATGACGGGGAGACGATTTCAGTCACAGTCGTTTGTTTGAGGAAAAATCGATTTCGGTGCCAAGGGTGTTAAACCTTTGACTCGGAATGAAAACTTGAGTGGCTGATCAATCAATAAAGATTGAACTAGGTGAAATTAAAATGAAACTACGTTTTGAACGGGTGTTTTCGAACTTTTCTGATGTTTCATCGATGATAACATAGTGAACACTGGAAATAAAAACAATTCTATCAGTAGTTTCGGTTTTGATCGTGTGAAACAATAAAATGCCGTCAATTTTCCCAAATGATGCAATCACAAAAATTTAAATAAAGATCATTGTGTAAGCACTGAGAAAACTTCGATGTTTGTTTTCCTAAGACCTTTAAAATTTACATTGTTCATAAATGAGTTTTAGGGTTGTTAACCCTGGTCCTCGCTTGAATGTCAATATGACCCTATTGGAAGTTTGGCGGCTTGTAACTTTATTCGGGTGTATACAAATTTTAAAAAAAAATCTTAGGGACCTTGAATAATTTCTTAAAATCTTGAATTTTGCATTATCACTTTTTTTATGGACGCACCGTGACAGTTCAGGAAAAAAAACTCCCTAATCAGACCCTTAGTGTTAGTTTGACACTCCTTGCTTAAAACCGGTATATCTCTCTTGTTTCTCAACCTAAATCTCGTAACGTAACTCGAATATGCTCTTCAGACATTATTCACCTCCAACACTTCAGTTTTCAGTTGTTCAAAGTCTAAGCAAAAAAAAATCTGAAAAAACGTGCTTCGAAAAAAAGTCTACGGGATGCTCAAAATAAATTAAACTTAGTGTCCAAAAAATGCTGAAGTTAAAAGCTATACGTTTCACATAAGAAAATATTTTTTGATTGTTTTCTTAGAAGATCATGACCACAAAAAATGTGGTGTAAAACCCGTACTTTTCAATCAATTGTTTAAGTCACACCGGATAAATTTTGTAAAGAGGAATGAAAAGTTGACGTAATTTAGCACATTTTTGCATTTTAAAATTTTCAAAATGAGAAAAACATATTTTTTGACGAATTTTCAAAGGTAGCAGTTTTAGAACTTTTTGTCAATTTGCGATTTTTTCAGATTTTTCAATATGCATTTTTTTCAGATTCTTGTACTAAAATACAACTGGATTTTGAGTATATTAACTGAAGATTTCCGCAATAAATTTATATTCATTCTAGTGGTGTAATTACATAAGCGTTGCGATACTTTACAAAGTAAGGGTAAGAGTCACCTAAATGTAAATATGACCCAAAAAAAAGCAAAACGAAAATCTCGAACCAATTCAATACCAATACCAATTCAATAAATTTCAGTTCGGAAATGTTAATTTCTTTGATTGTCTAAGCCCATCCAGGATAAGACTGTCGCTTGTAGATCTTTTTCATTATCATTTAACGAGGTTTTATGCCATAAAAGTCACGGGACCTGGCGATTTCTTTCACTTAAAGAGATAATCTGTTTCAGAATTGATAAAAATCAGATGAAAAACCTGCTCATAAACCAATTTTAAAAGTTTCAGCTGATTATTAGATTGTTCTAAATTTTGGTTCTGTAAAAATAGGCTGCTTCAAGCGTTTTTCAGAATATTATTACAAAAGTGAAATATGTAAACATTATAAAATCAAAAGTTGCTTGAAAAATTTCACCTTTCAAATATGTCGGAATGGAAAGTAGGAAGCTTCGAACAATGTTTACAGGATGGCCACTCATTAGAGAAAATCAGGAAATGCGGTCAAAAGTTGGGATTTAAAATCAATCGGGAAAATGTGGGAAAAGGTCAGGAATTCCTCCAGGAAATCGGGATTTTTTTGTTCAGCTACTCTGTGCTCACAGTCAGTGATAAAAGTTAGTAACCTTGAATAATTTCTACCATCATTTTGTTTTATAAAATGTTTTATGAAAAATTTTATACTGTCTGATTTAAGTTCTGTATGAGTAATGCAGTTATTTTGCTGAAAAACTAAGTTTAAGCATGTTACAATCTCATTTCATTTCTCATCATCAAATTTTAAAGGGACAACGGACAAGCAGAGAGAGATAACGCTAAGCTTGCCAGATTGCCCGGTTTTTAATTTTGAGAAAGTCCGGTTCGGCCTGGTTGCCCGGATATCGTGAAAAAAGTCCGGATATTGCCCGGATTTTTTCACAATTTTCACAAAGAAACAAAAAAAAAATCAAAATTTTTGAGTAAGTTTTAGCAAAATCGATTAACGGTATGGACATTTTCAACCGTTGTTTCACATAATTTCGCTGATTTACTTTTATAAACCTTTAAATATTTAAGTGTTCTAAAAAGATTTTGGAAGTCTTTGGAATTACATTAATAAAATATTAATTTAATTTTTTTTGCATTTTTTTTTTGCTTTTATATATAATAACACCTAAATTATGCCCGGTTATTGCCCGGTTTTTGGATATGAAAAATTGAAATCCATGCCCGGATTTTGCCAGGTTTTTTTGAAAAAAGGCCCGGAATTGCTAGGCCCGGATGGGAGTGGAAAAAATTCTGGCAACCTTAAGATAACCGTATTAAAAATAGAAATAATTTCATTAAATTTAAAAGAAAAACAACTGAAAACATATCACGGTGTGTTTCGTAGAAGGACTTTGAGAAAAAAAATGCAACTGCGATAATTTTGGGCATGGGCAAAAAAGTAGAGCTTTTAACGGTTCAATTTTACAAAAAATTAAAATATCTGGTCGGTGAACCTCCATAATATAAATTATATTTATGAAAATTTTCTATTTGAAATCTTTGAAAAATATACATTTTTTAAGTGTTTCAAAATTTAAGCTGCGCTATTCTTCTTAGCTTTTCTTTTGGGGGCCCTCGTTGATGTTGTTCGGTGATGTTTAGAAGAAAAGATTTGCTTAATTTTTTAACGTTTCGGTTTACTGTTTATTTCAACCATCTTCAGAAAAAGAAAGCTATTTTCCGCCTGCTATGGTCGGCGCTTTAATTGGAAAGTTTCTTAGTTTTTACTTTCAATATTTTTAAATTGAACTGGCAACTCAACAATCTCATCAAAACCTTTGAAAAAAAAATTCAAAAATATTTCATACTAGTTACAGATTTATTAAATCAATGAATATTGCTTAAATATGTCTTCTAATCCTTAAATTTAAAAATCGGCTGGCAAATCTTGTCAGTAGTCTGAGAGGATTAAATTATCGTAAATTTTTAGAATTACCAGGACAAAATAGAAGTTTTCTTTCAAAGATAGTTAAAATATTTGCAATTGTTCAAGAATCTGGTAGATTTTGAGCATCGAAGAAGTTTGTTTGAAAAAAATCTTTCATTTCTAAAAAAATAAAGCTAAAATGACAAAGCAAAATCTACATAGTCTTGAGCATATTAAATCATTTTTACCATCGATAAAAATAAGTTTTCATAAGAAATTTAAATTTTACTGCTAACTTGATTCAAAATCCAAAATTTTATTTGTATATTTGGCTTTGAGAAAAACTGCAATAAATAGTGTAAAAAATATAAAGAAAATATGGAATTCCCTGCTGATTTTTACGTTAAATTTACATGGCTCTTTATCAGCTAATATTTTATTAATAAAAAATCAATCATTCCATAAGTAAAATCAAGTGGATAATTTGATTTGATTAACTTGTAAAATAAACTCGAAATCTTCTAGAAATTTGAAATTTTCAGTTGAATTGTGACATTAATTTAAAAATTTAAATTGTTAAATTGAACCAACAAGTTTGCGATCCCCTGCGATTTGCATCCTCTACGAAATACTTTCTTGATAGTTTTATCTTGATTGTAAACTTATTGACGAGCTGGATATAAATCTGAATTTAGAATGTAAATTTTGAATCTGAATTCGAAACCTTTAATTCAATATTTGAATTTTGAATCTGTTTTCGAATTTCAATGTCATTTCAAAAATGTAAAAACGCAATTTCCAAATTTAAATTCTAGATCAAAATTTTTAATTCAATTAATTGCATTACTGAACGTTTAGTTAAAAAAGAATGTGACAAGAACTGAAATTTGTTTCATAGCCTTCAATCATGAATAAAAATTCTGCTATTTAGGTTTTTTATCTGAACTCACTTATTGAACTTTTTATTCTTAATCCGATAAGCTAATCTGAATTAAAATACAAATTTTGAATGATCTGAATTGAATGATTCTGGTTTTTGATTTTCTAATCCTGGATTGTCATTTTGAAGCATTGTTATGTTTGAATTCTTCATACAAATTAAGTTAAAGAACTTCGAATCTGAATATGATACAAAAACTCAATGATTTCTTATTTTCTTTTATTCATTTAGATATAGATTTATGTAGGTATGTTTCATTTTCTAAATATTCGAAATTCACACCAGTTTTGGAAATCATGAATCGTTTTTGGAATAAAATGCATAATCAAATTTTAACCAGGATTTCAAAACACCTTTTCATTACTATTTTCCAATGATGATTCCAACTGAAAATCTAGGATCCTTAACATGGTACAGAATCCAAAATGTAAAAAAAGAAAAACAATTTTGATTTTGGTAATATGGAACCAGAACCTCCGAAATGGGTTTAATCTTATTTTAAATTTATAATTCAGAACTAAATTTCTGTCAACAAGTGAGAAAATTTTGAGAAAATTTTGAGAAAATTAAAGGAGAGTTCTGAGCTTAGGATAAGGTTTCGAGGTTTTCGCATCAGTTTTGAAACAAGATTGTTACTCTTGAGTTGAATAACTTTACTTAATTATTAAAATATGTTATAGAATTTAAAAATTTGAGTGATGATTAGAAAATCTCCCTTGCTTTTCTAGGACCTTCATGGGGTTTGTATACAAGATTTGATCGATATATTCCAATTATTTTTTATTATCAACGCCCTCGTGATGTCTTAAGTCCGAGTAACAAGAGAAGGATATCAAATTTGACTTTAATAAGAAATAGTTTAGCAACAATACATCTATTTATCATATTCTTGCTCTAAGTATGATATTTTATATAAAATAAAATCTTTCCACTTTGTTTAAAATGCCTCAATTAAAAAAACATTGAATTTGAAATGTAAATTTAACTCTTTTCTAATTTTTTACTGTTTAAAAAATTCCCATAAATTACTCGAATCGATTCCTATTTTGTTTAGTTCCAAAATTTGCGCGTTTTGTTTTTAATTTGGTAAGGCCATATTTCAATGTTCGTATAGATTTTAAAATAAGTTATCTCGTTAGCGAAAAAAGAAAATGTGCAGAATAAGATTAAAGCTTTCATGAGTGATTTTTCTTTTACTTTTTGAGAATCGGGAATTTTGTTGGACCAAAGTCAGGAAAAAGGTGGGAAATCAAAAATTAAAATTGAGTTTCCACCCTGTGTTTACTTTTAAGTCGATAGATTAACGGAGAATTTGTTTTGTTTTTTGTTGTGTAAAGTGTGTTAATGTGTTTGACTGTTTGTGTTTATCGTATAATTAATTTTTCATAATGGTCGTTAGTATTTTTTCACTCAGATGGTCATTACAATTTTTTCTTTTAAATTTAATAGGAAATGGGAAGTACCTTTTTTTAAATGGAAAAATAAACAAAATTTAGAAAATGAACGGAAAATAGAAAAAAATGAATTAAATAACAAAAAGGACATAAATGCAATTTTTCTTTTTTTGTTTCTTGTATTTTTTGATCATTTTTTAAAGTTGTCTTTCTTGTCCTTTTTGCAACTTTTTGACATTTTGTAATTTTGTGAAATTTAAGCAAAATTTCGCATTTTTGTGTCATTTATGGTCAAATCTTGTAGTTTTATAAATTTTATGTAATTTTGTAATTTTTTCCATGTCTGAGACATTTTTTGTCACTTTGCGTTTTGGTGTTCAATTATTTTTTTTTTATTTTTCTTATTTCTGATACATTTGAAAAAAATATTTTTTTAAAATTTTTTTTCATTTTTGTGTTTCTTTATTCTAATTTTCATGATTTAACATTTGGGCATTTTTTTTTAATTTCTTTTCTTACGAATTATTGAGATTTTTGCAATATTTTTTAGTTTTGTTATATTTGTTGGATTTGTGTCATTCGATAAATTTGTTCCAATTTTGGATATATTTTCGTACATAATTTTGTAATTTTTTATCGTTATGAAAATTTAGTTTTTGTAATTTGTTTCTATTTTTATATTTTTGCTGATTTGATATTGTTTCGTTTTTTGTTTAATTTTTTTTAAATGTTGGCAGCTTAGATGCTTTTTGTAAGTTTTTCTGTTTTGACTTTCTTGACGACATTTATTTCCTTTTTCGACACCTTCTCCCATTTTGTCACGTTTCAGTTGAGGATATCATTAATTAAGGGTCCAAGACCCCACTTTATATATACCAATCGACACAGCTCGACGAGTTACGATTATGTCCGTAAATTTGTATGTTCCATTGAAACGTTCTTACCACATTAACTCCTATTCGAGGTTTCACGATTTTGATGAATTTTGTATCAAAAATGGATTTTTATTCCTGTAGGTCATATCTCAAAACTAAAAAAAAAACAAAATTGTTTAAAATGTTTCTATTCCAACACATAGAACATTTGCTCAGCAGCAGCAGCCAGCAATCGCTAAATTAATTACAGAGGCGATCGAAAATTTGACAAAAAGTTCATCAAACAGCAGATAATCGATCCCACGCCATCTAGCATGAGAGTTTAGGAGGCTAACCCCTTGACCACTAGTGAGCGTCGAGAAATGTGACTCTCAAACTTGAACAGTTTGAAATATTATGATTGTAAATGAACTTGTTGAATATCAGTTCGCTTACCCTCCAAAAAACGTGCTGGCCACCTTTTTTATATTGAGTTTAGTAATTTTTGCTATCGATTTTCTTTAATCATAATCTTTTTTATAGATTAATAATATATAATTAAAAAATAAGAAATCCATTATTGTGTCATTCATTTCCAAAGATAATTGACGCTCTGTAAGAAAGCCTCCAATCCACTGATAAGTGTATTAAATCGGTTTTTTTTTAAATTTTCTCGTTTCAAAGTTTTTAGATTTTGTAGTTTTTGCTATTTTTGTTATTTTGGCTGTTCCGTCATACTTTAAATTTTCGTTAAAAAATTAAAA
This sequence comes from Uranotaenia lowii, assembly GCF_029784155.1. NCBI lineage: Eukaryota > Metazoa > Arthropoda > Insecta > Diptera > Culicidae > Uranotaenia > Uranotaenia lowii. Next base: position 24,993,198 of record NC_073691.1, on the reverse strand, counting down.
AAATTAAATGATAGAATTTTTTTAATTTTTTTTTCTTTATTTATTTTAGCTTTTTGGTGTTTTTGGACAATTTTTTTTTCTCAATTTGGTCATCAAAGCGTTCGTTTTCGGTCCATTTTGCAATTTTTCAAAAAAAATTCCCTTTCCTCTAATTTAGGTTTATTTTTTCTTTTTTTACCTTCTTCTTTGTATTTTTCTCAAAAAATGCATTTTTGTTTTTTTTTTATTTGTTTTTTAAATCTTTAATTGCGATTTTTGTAATTTCGAGTATTTTTGTTATTCGCATATTTCTCAATGTTGCAATATTTTGACACTTTTCCATTTTTTTATATTTTGAAATTTATTCCCAACTTTCTGTTTCAAATCATTTCGTCCTATTTGCTCTTTTTTAATCTTTTTTGTATCTTTTGTCATTTTTCTGAATATTGTCATTGTTAAGCATTTATCATTTTTCTTGTTTTTTTAAATTGTATTGTACTATTTTTAAAAAAATTAACATTTCTGTCAGTACATGTTTTCAACGATAGTAGATGAATTTCGCAGAATACATAATTTTTAAATATTCACAGATTTCACAGTTTTTTTTTTATATTTGAATGGAATTTGAAAATTATGATTTTTTTGGCCAATATAAAATCTAGGTTTTTTTACTTTGAAAAAAAAAAAAGTATGATAAGGTTGGTAATTTTAATTGATTTTACCTACTTAAATGTAAAATAGACCCAATTTAACATTAATTTAAAATGAAATTAAAGGAAAAAGCATCATAGAAATCAATCACAGATTTTTTGGGTAAAAAGACAGAAAGTCAGATTTTATGTCAAAACACAGAATTTTCTTCGGCAACCTTGGTCTCATGTCTCAGATCTAAAATCTCAAGACTCAAGTCTCTATTGCATATAGAATTTTTTTAATAAATAATAAAAACCTAATCTATCATACAAATGCCAAAGCATTGCACATAATGCTACATTGCTTCAGTAATTTCAGCTAAACTTTGATTGAAATGCAAAACAACTCTATTGCATTAACGTCGACAAGACATGCTGAGCCCTCATGAATGGTAGCAAATTTTCAAAAAGGCAATCATCTCAAAGTGAACGGAAGGCTCCCGTCTTCTAATGCAATCAGGCATCGTCTTCATTTTGCATCTTCAAGGAAACTTGTCGTTTTAAGATAGAAGTTCAAACCGAAAGATAATGAAGGTTTTTTCTGATTTTTTTTAAATTTTCTATTCCTACAATAATTTTGTGGGTTTTTTTTTGTTATTTTTTAAATTTAAAATTTGAAATCATCTACCTTAAAATAAATCTACAAAAGATGATGATGATGCTGTGATGTTGTTGTCCAATTATAACAAGCAGCAGTGATAAGTATAAGCGAAGATCTGGAATTCTGCCAACTTTTTCTGCCTATTCCCAGCCCATTGAGAATCAGCGAAGAGTGGGAGCCTGCTGCTTACTGAATAATGACACTTGCGCGGCGGAAAGCTTCAATGGAAGTTGCTGTCTGTCTGTCTATCTATCCTCAGTACACTCTCAGAATGACAACCCTCTTGCTGCTCCTCTTGAGGATTTGTGAATAGCTTTTCGAGATGTGTCTTCTTTTTTCTTCTTGTCTTTCATTTATTTATCTTTGCGCTGCACCCGACAGTGCAAACAAACAAACATCGAGATGCGGAATAATGATGATCGAGAGCAATATGCAATCCAGCAGTGGGTACTGGAATTGTGGAGAATTGTGGTGGTATTTCTCGTATTTTTAATGACCCATTCTCGAATAACAACGGCGACGACGACGTTTTGAATTGGTACTTGAGGGGCAATTTGCTGTCGTTATGCCGTAAATTTAGATTTATTGGTTGAGATTTTCTTTCGTTCTTTTTTTTTCAAAAAGCCCATCCCATGTACTGTTGTTGAGTTGTTTAGTTGCTTGAGAAGGTCGTCTTAAAACGGGGAAGTTAATTTTAGTTTCCTTTTCCTAATTCTTTGGACACTTTCGATTTCTTTTATGTTCTTCTTATAGAAAAAAAAACCGACAGAATTCGGTTTTCAAGAATTAAAAAACAAACAAACTTGAAGCACGGGGTTGTCCAAAGTGAGCAAATGCGACAATCAGCGAGTTGAAAAATTTATCAAAGTAGATTTTTTAGGAAATAAAGATTTAACGTGTTTAGACCTTATATGGCGACCGTCAAAAAATGTGCTAGTAAACTCATCAAATCAAACTAAAGATACCTGTTAGGGTTTGTTTCTTCCATGATCATGTCATTTGGCTTCGAAATGATCGATAAAAGTATGAAATCGACCCGGTAACGATCACAGGTCACGCCCTTTTTCAGTTTTGAGTGGGCGCTAAAGGTCTGGTTGTATACGAATAAACATAACAAATTTTGTGTGAAAGTGAAAAGATGGTCGATGCCAGAAGCGTCAATAAAAAAAATAAACCTCACAGCTGCTTCAGAAATCCTGTCATATTTTGCAGAGGTTGGCGGCAGCTAAATTAAAAAAAACAAGCCTCACACCGATGGCAATAAACAATGGTGCCAATTACTTATTGCGATTGCAGGCAATTGCGCGCGCGAGTTCGAAGTTTGTTTAGAGCTGTCAAAAAAGGGCGGTGAATCGAAGCCCTCACATTACCTACAAAAACAACACCAAGCAAGTTGGGAAAAATGGCATTTCGTGAATCGAACGAACGAAAGGTGAAAATTTATTGGCAGAAATCAAAGGGGGGAGCGCCTGGAGTTTTGAGGGGTTTGGAACGTTTATGACTGGGACAAAGGTGCGAAAGATTGTACAACAACAACCAACAAATACTCATATATCAACAATAATAACGAGAAAAAAAGGGTAAGTGGTACATCAGAAGAGTGAAAAAAAGTAGCTAACAATCCAGACTTGGGTAGATGTCAGCCTGCGGGAGGAAAAAGTTTTTCTCTCTACCGAAAGGGCGGCCGCTCACATAAATGTCAGTAATATGTTGGTTGTTTTCAGCAATTAGGCCCAATAAAAGGTGCTAAAAGCCGTTAACATGGCTGGTTGAAAGGAAAAAAAAGTTTGTTAGATTGGATTCAGTCTATCGAAAAAGAGCAAGTCGCGATTCGATCTGCCAATTTGAGGGGAGCAGTTTTTTCTGTTTGGAGAGCATGTTAGCTGGAATTGATCTAATGGGGTTGAAGTTTTGACATTTATCAATTCGGGTGGGTAAAAATGTGGTTCGATCGAATGATAGATGTGGGAAATTTATGAATTTTGTTTTTTTTCCAAAAAATTTATCAATAAAATTCTGATTTTATTGAGCTGTGAGTTAATAAATAATGAAATTCTTTTTTCAACTATTCAGATATTCATCCAATATGTTTTAGGACTAAAATAAATGAAGTAACAGAAAAGACTCGTAGAAAAATCTAGATTCTATTAAAAAAAGATACAAAAGTCAGAGCTCAAGAAATAAGAAAATAGAATAAGTCAATTTAAAAAAATATATATACACAATTATAGACAAAGATAAGGTAAGAAAAACTTCGGAAAAATGAGTGAATACAAAAATAAATACTACCAAACACAAAAGTAGAATGGACAGATTATATAGATTACAATCGGAGAGATGGAAGACCGATGAAGAGAGAGAAGACAAGAAAAAGATGACAAAAAATGGGAAAGACTTTTAGGAATGACCGAATTTGGAAAAATATAACAGAAATTATAAAAATGACAAAAACGCCAAAACTTACTTACAAGACGAGAACGACAACATTATTTTACAATTTTGACAATTTTGACAATTTTGACAATGTTGACAACTTTGACCATTTTTGTTATTTTTATCAATTTTGGCAATTTCAACAAGTTTAATAATATTTGATATTTTTGACAATTTTTGGCAATTTTGACAAAATTGACAATGTTGCCAATTTTGACAATTTTGATAATTTTGACAATTTTACCAATTTGACAATTTTGACAGTTTTGAGAATTTTGACGCTGTAGACAATTGTTAGAATATTGACAATATTGACAATGTTGTCAATTTGACAATTTTCAAAATAAAAAAAAAATTGACAATGTTGAAAATTTTGACAGCTTTGACTATTTTGACGCTGTAGACAATTTTTATAATATTGACAATATTGACAATGTTGTCAATTTGACAATTTTCAAAATTTGGACCATATTGAAAATTTTGTTTGTTTTGACGACATTGACATTTTTGACAATATTGAAAATTTTATAATTTTGTCAAATTTTGACAATTTTGACAATATCGACAATTTTCGATAATTTTGACAATTCGGTATTTTTTAATATTTCGACAATTTTTGATATTTTTAACTTTTTTTTACATTTTAAAAATTTTGTGATTTTTTTTTTTCATTTTGACAATTTTTAGCATTTTTACAATTTTTACAGTTTTGACAATTTTGTCAATTTGGATAATTTTTACAATTTTAACAAATTTTACAATGTTGACAATTTCGAAAATTCACAGCTTCGATTTTTTTGAAATTATTGTTAATTTTGGAAATTTTGGCAATGTTTCCAATTTAAACAATTTTGACAATTTTGATGATATTGACAATGCTGAAATTTTGTCAAGTTTTACCATTTTGATAATGTTTAGATATATTGATATTTTCGATAATTTTAACAATTTTAAAATTTTGTCAATTTTAAGAATATTTTCAATTTTACAATTTTGATAATATTGACAATTTTAACCGTTTTAACAATTTGGACCGTTTTGACAATTTTGAAATTTTCGATATTTTTTACAATATTGACAGTATTGACAATTTTTTTCAATAATAACACAAATAACGAAAATTGCAAAAATCACAAAATGACAAAAATCACGAAAATGACAAAATTGATATAAATGACAAAAATTACGAAAATCGCAAAAATGTCAAGCATATCATAAATGCCAAAAATGACAAAAACGACAAAAATGACAAAAATGACAAAAATGGAAAAAAAATGGTAAAAATGACAAAAACGACAAAAATGGCAAAAATGACAAAATGACAAAAATGACAAAAATGACAAAAATGACAAAAATGACAAAAATGACAAAAATGACAAAAATGACAAAAATGACAAAAATGACAAAAATGACAAAAATGACAAAAATGACAAAAATGACAAAAATGACAAAAATGACAAAAATGACAAAAATGACAAAAATGACAAAAATGACAAAAATGACAAAAATGACAAAAATGACAAAAATGACAAAAATGACAAAAATGACAAAAATGACAAAAATGACAAAAATGACAAAAATGACAAAAATGACAAAAATGACAAAAATGACAAAAATGACAAAAATGACAAAAATGACAAAAATGACAAAAATGACAAAAATGACAAAAATGACAAAAATGACAAAAATGACAAAAATGACAAAAATGACAAAAATGGCAAAAATGACAAAAATGACAACAATGACAAAAATGACAAAATGATAAAATGACAAAAATCACAAACATGACAAAAATGACAAAAATAACAAAAACGACAAAAATGACAAAAATGACAAAAATGACAAAAATGACAAAAATGACAAAAATGACAAAAATGACAAAAATGACAAAAATGACAAAAATGACAAAAATGACAAAAATGACAAAAATGACAAAAATGACAAAAATGACAAAAATGACAACAATGACAAAAATGACAAAATGATAAAATGACAAAAATCACAAACATGACAAAAATGACAAAAATAACAAAAACGACAAAAATGACAAAAATGACAAAAATGACAAAAATGACAAAAATGACAAAAATGACAAAAATGACAAAAATGACAAAAATGACAAAAATGACAAAAATGACAAAAATGACAAAAATGACAAAAATGACAAAAATGACAAAAATGACAAAAATGACAAAAATGACAAAAATGACAAAAATGACAAAAATGACAAAAATGACAAAAATGACAAAAATGACAAAAATGACAACAATGACAAAAATGACAAAATGATAAAATGACAAAAATCACAAACATGACAAAAATGACAAAAATAACAAAAACGACAAAAATGACAAAAATGACAAAAATGACAAAAATGACAAAAATGACAAAAATGACAAAAATGACAAAAATGACAAAAATGACAAAAATGACAAAAATGACAAAAATGACAAAAATGACAAAAATGACAAAAATGACAAAAATGACAAAAATGACAAAAATGACAAAAATGACAAAAATAACAAAAACGACAAAAATGACAAAAATGACAAAAATGACAAAAATGACAAAAATGACAAAAATGACAAAAATGACAAAAATGACAAAAATGACAAAAATGACAAAAATGACAAAAATGACAAAAATGACAAAAATGACAAAAATGACAAAAATGACAAAAATGACAAAAATGACAAAAATGACAAAAATGACAACAATGACAAAAATGACAAAATGATAAAATGACAAAAATCACAAACATGACAAAAATGACAAAAATAACAAAAACGACAAAAAATGACAAAAATGACAAAAATGACAAAAATGACAAAAATGACAAAAATGACAAAAATGACAAAAATGACAAAAATGACAAAAATGACAAAAATGACAAAAATGACAAAAATGACAAAAATGACAAAAATGACAAAAATGACAAAAATGACAAAAATGACAAAAATGACAAAAATGACAAAAATGACAAAAATGACAAAAATGACAAAAATGACAAAAATGACAAAAATGACAAAAATGACAAAAATGACAAAAATGACAAAAATGACAAAAATGACAAAAATGACAAAAATGACAAAAATGACAAAAATGACAAAAATGACAAAAATGACAAAAATGACAAAAATGACAAAAATGACAAAAATGACAAAAATGGCAAAAATGGCAAAAATGACAAAAATGACAAAAATGACAAAAATGACAAAAATAACGAAAATAACAAAAATGCCGAAAATGACAAAAATGACAAAAATGACAAAAATGACAAAAATGACAAAAATGACAAAAATGACAAAAATGACAAAAATGACAAAAATGACAAAAATGACAAAAATGACAAAAATGACAAAAATGACAAAAATGACAAAAATGACAAAAATGACAAAAATGACAAAAATGACAAAAATGACAAAAATGACAAAAATGACAAAAATGACAAAAATGACAAAAATGACAAAAATGACAAAAATGACAAAAATGACAAAAATGACAAAAATGACAAAAATGACAAAAATGACAAAAATGACAAAAATGACAAAAATGACAAAAATGACAAAAATGACAAAAATGACAAAAATGACAAAAATGACAAAAATGACAAAAATGACAAAAATGACAAAAATGACAAAAATGACAAAAATGACAAAAATGACAAAAATGACAAAAATGACAAAAATGACAAAAATGACAAAAATGACAAAAATGACAAAAATGACAAAAATGACAAAAATGGCAAAAATGGCAAAAATGACAAAAATGACAAAAATGACAAAAATGACAAAAATGACAAAAATGACAAAAATGACAAAAATGACAAAAATGACAAAAATGACAAAAATGACAAAAATGACAAAAATGACAAAAATGACAAAAATGACAAAAATGACAAAAATGACAAAAATGACAAAAATGACAAAAATGACAAAAATGACAAAAATGACAAAAATGACAAAAATGACAAAAATGACAAAAATGACAAAAATGACAAAAATGACAAAAATGACAAAAATGACAAAAATGACAAAAATGACAAAAATGACAAAAATGACAAAAATGACAAAAATGACAAAAATGACAAAAATGACAAAAATGACAAAAATGACAAAAATGACAAAAATGACAAAAATGACAAAAATGACAAAAATGACAAAAATGACAAAAATGACAAAAATGACAAAAATGACAAAAATGACAAAAATGGCAAAAATGACAAAAATGACAAAAATGACAAAAATGACAAAAATGACAAAAATGACAAAAATGACAAAAATGACAAAAATGACAAAAATGACAAAGATGACGAAAATGACAAAGATGACGAAAATGACGAAAATGACGAAAATGACAAAAATGACGAAAATGACAAAAATGACGAAAATGACGAAAATAACGAAAATAACAAAAATGCTGAAAATGACAAAAATGACGAAAATGACGAAAATGACAAAAATGACGAAAATGACGAAAATAACGAAAATAACAAAAATGACGAAAATGACGAAAATAACGAAAATAACAAAAATGCCGAAAATGACGAAAATGACAAAAATGACGAAAATGACGAAAATAACGAAAATAACGAAAATAACAAAAATGCCGAAAATGACAAAAATGACGAAAATGACGAAAATGACAAAAATGACGAAAATGACGAAAATAACGAAAATAACAAAAATGACAAAAATGACAAAAATGACAAAAATGACAAAAATGACAAAAATGACAAAAATGACAAAAATGACAAAAATGACAAAAATGACAAAAATGACAAAAATGACAAAAATGACAAAAATGACAAAAATGACAAAAATGACAAAAATGACAAAAATGACAAAAATGACAAAAATGACAAAAATGACAAAAATGACAAAAATGACAAAAATGACAAAAATGACAAAAATGACAAAAATGACAAAAATGACAAAAATGACAAAAATGACAAAAATGACAAAAATGACAAAAATGGCAAAAATGGCAAAAATGACAAAAATGGCAAAAATGACAAAAATGACAAAAATGACAAAAATGACAAAAATGACAAAAATGACAAAAATGACAAAAATGACAAAAATGACAAAAATGACAAAAATGACAAAAATGACAAAAATGACAAAAATGACAAAAATGACAAAAATGACAAAAATGACAAAAATGACAAAAATGACAAAAATGACAAAAATGGCAAAAATGGCAAAAATGACAAAAATGACAAAAATGACAAAAATGACAAAAATGACAAAAATGACAAAAATGACAAAAATGACAAAAATGACAAAAATGACAAAAATGACAAAAATGACAAAGATGACGAAAATGACGAAAATGACGAAAATGACGAAAATGACGAAAATGACAAAAATGACGAAAATGACGAAAATAACGAAAATAACAAAAATGCCGAAAATGACAAAAATGACGAAAATGACGAAAATGACAAAAATGACAAAAATGACAAAAATGACAAAAATGACAAAAATGACAAAAATGACAAAAATGACAAAAATGACAAAAATGACAAAAATGACAAAAATGACAAAAATGACAAAAATGACAAAAATGACAAAAATGACAAAAATGACAAAAATGACAAAAATGACAAAAATGACAAAAATGACAAAAATGACAAAAATAACAAAAACGACAAAAATGACAAAAATGACAAAAATGACAAAAATGACAAAAATGACAAAAATGACAAAAATGACAAAAATGACAAAAATGACAAAAATGACAAAAATGACAAAAATGACAAAAATGACAAAAATGACAAAAATGACAAAAATGACAAAAATGACAAAAATGACAAAAATGACAAAAATGACAAAAATGACAAAAATGACAAAAATGACAAAAATGACAAAAATGACAAAAATGACAAAAATGACAAAAATGACAAAAATGACAAAAATGACAAAAATGACAAAAATGACAAAAATGACAAAAATGACAAAAATGACAAAAATGACAAAAATGACAAAAATGACAAAAATGACAAAAATGACAAAAATGACAAAAATGACAAAAATGACAAAAATGACAAAAATGACAAAAATGACAAAAATGACAAAAATGACAAAAATGACAAAAATGACAAAAATGACAAAAATGACAAAAATGACAAAAATGACAAAAATGACAAAAATGACAAAAATGACAAAAATGACAAAAATGACAAAAATGACAAAAATGACAAAAATGACAAAAATGACAAAAATGACAAAAATGACAAAAATGACAAAAATGACAAAAATGACAAAAATGACAAAAATGACAAAAATGACAAAAATGACAAAAATGACAAAAATGACAAAAATGACAAAAATGACAAAAATGACAAAAATGACAAAAATGACAAAAATGACAAAAATGACAAAAATGACAAAAATGACAAAAATGACAAAAATGACAAAAATGACAAAAATGACAAAAATGACAAAAATGACAAAAATGACAAAAATGACAAAAATGACAAAAATGACAAAAATGACAAAAATGACAAAAATGACAAAAATGACAAAAATGACAAAAATGACAAAAATGACAAAAATGACAAAAATGACAAAAATGACAAAAATGGCAAAAATGGCAAAAATGACAAAAATGACAAAAATGACAAAAATGACAAAAATGACAAAAATGACAAAAATGACAAAAATGACAAAAATGACAAAAATGACAAAAATGACAAAAATGACAAAGATGACGAAAATGACGAAAATGACGAAAATGACGAAAATGACGAAAATGACAAAAATGACGAAAATGACGAAAATAACGAAAATAACAAAAATGCCGAAAATGACGAAAATGACAAAAATGACGAAAATGACGAAAATAACGAAAATAACAAAAATGCCGAAAATGCCGAAAATGACAAAAATGACGAAAATGACAAAAAATACTAAAATGGCGAAAATGTCGAAAATAGTAAAAAATGACAAAAATGATGAAGATTTAAAAAAAAAATGACAAGAATAACAAAAAAAGGCAGAAATGACAAAGTTGACAAAGACGAGAAAATAAAAAAGAAAAAATATCCACAAATGGCATAAATGAATAAAATTACAAAATTAACAGAATCCCAAATGTGCTTAATTGACAAAAATCAAATTCTGAGTAGGTTCTTAAGGGGTTAACAAACGAAACGCAAACAAAAAGCCTTCCATCCAAAATAACTCGTGCGAATTTCGTCGATCGGTAATGTTCAGGTCGTCGTCGACGTTCGTTGTTGTTTATTTATCTTTTTCAGGCTGGTCCATCAAAAGACAATCAAGACGCACAAAAAAAAGGCACATCCGTATGTAATCGCCTTCCAGCCAAGATGCAGACATGAAACGGGCTGGAATTTTGTTTTAGGAAAGCAATTCTTCAGCATCAAATCGAGCAATAAGGGTTGGCTGGCGTGTGTACTTGTGCGTAGGTTCGTCGCGCTTGAACTTTTCTTTGCCCTTTGGCGGGTGACATACTGTAAGGTTACAATATGACAGCGAAATTTGTTGTGTCTCAAATCAGTCCGTTTTCACGCAAACTTTTTCCTGCTGACAGACAACGGTAGGTTAAAGGTTGACTGACAGGGCAAGTGATGCAGAGAGTTAAAGTTTAAATTTCAACCATCGCATTTCGGTTCAAAAAGATTCATCTTCTTTGAAAAATTATAGAAACTATCTTAAATTACCTTGAAGAAGTTGGATGCCATAGAATCGAAACGTTGGACCGGGAAACCCCTTTTTAAATTCGAAACAGAATGTTCTCAGTGGAACCGTCGAATAAGATTTGTTAATAATGTCTTTGTTAAAAAAATTCAATTCTTTCCAACGTTTCGATTCATTATGTCTAGCTTCTTCAAGGTATTATAAAGTTAAAAAAAATAACAAAAAACACCTCATCTAACTTCTTCTAACAAATTTCTCGTTGCATAATCTGTTGAAATTTCCTTTAAAGACTTCTTAATTGCATTTGTCGTTTCCAGACATGCATCCCAGACACAATCGCTCCCCTTTGCACTTTATTCGGTAGATGAAAAAATAACTTCAAACTATCACCATGGCAACCGCCGCCAGATTCAAATTTTCGCACATGCCTACTGCGCTTCGATTTCCTGCTAGGCTTTCGCCGTCAGCATGGATTGATGCTTGGAAAAAGGGTGGTCGCATCAAGGTGCATTAACGAAGGGATGCATGCAAAACAACCGACATCCACCAACATCGGAAAGGTCATTGACCTGGTCTTTCCAAGGAGCGAACAGGTCTCTACTGAATGAGTGATAATACGTACTCGGAATAATGATGATAATACCCGGTGGAAAAATACTCATATTTATAACAGCTTGACGAGTCAGAAGCCAAAGGGAACAATACTGGAGCGTTGCTATACGTTTTCTAGTTTTTTGTTTCAAATAGGACGAGTCAATTTTTAAATATTTTTTTGTTTTATCAAAAGAAGTTTTAAAACAAGCTTTCAAGACTTTCTGTCACCTCTTTTGCCATTTTAATGGTTTTTGTGTAAATTTTGACAGTTTTTTTCTAGTCAGAATACTTCGCCCTAGAACTGCACTTGTAAAACTTTTCTGTCATAATCCCTATAAGTATGTATGTCCACTATATCGTTTGGTGGTGATTATCCAACCGTAAGGAGACCACTGCAAACGAGAGGCTTCCGCTCCATTATTGTGAGTCGTTGGAAATAGCGAAATGACAAGGTAGAGTAGATACCCGAGCATATTATTTTCCCTCTTTGCTGCCGCCATCATATGCTTATTTAGGACTGTAGTGGAAAGGGCAAAGTGCAGTGGCAGACTGAATTGAGAGCATCAACCTGAGAAATTTTCCAGCCTTGAATCATTTTTGCTCCTGGAAACGTGATAATTTGAAAATGATCTCTATCGTGGTGTGATTTTGTGGAAAAGTCGGCAATTTTTTAATCATTTCCTCGAAAATGGTCATCATAAAATCATTGAAAAGGCAAAAGTGCGTACTTAAAACCACTTCTAGAACATATTACTGCGGTCAATTCTCCGAAAGACCCACACTAAAGTCCCATTCCAGCAAAAGTACAAGTGCCCAGTTTCCGTTTAGCTCAATTAGCACTGATAAATGGTAGGATAAACATCATAATAGACCATAAATATTTATCAGCAACCGAGACTCCGAGACCAAGGGGCGAGAGCGATTTTGTATTTATGTTTTTTATGTTTCGTTTACGTTTTCGCTTTCGGATTCTTCACCAGACTTGCTGCTGCAACCGAGAAGTTGCAAGTTTGTTTTGGCTGCAGCTTTATTTTTTCGATTTTCGATGCTGTTGCTGCTCCTTTCGATCTTTGATTATAAATAATAATAATAAAGGTGGAAGGGTCCATTCCTGGCCGGCGAATGGTTATTATTATTGTCTGTTGTTGCTCATTGCCCTCGAGTGATCGGCAGCCACATTGAAGCTGACCACATCACATCACACCAGGAAAAACGGCGTGAAAATGATGCATTCTTCCATCGGTCGTTAAATGAGGTGTTTAGTTGTGTTTGAAAAAAAAAAATCTTCAGTACCTTGAAGAAGATGGATTCAGTTGAGTCGAAACGTTGAAAAAAAAAAAAAATGAGTCACTGAACTGTGTCAAAATTAATTTGACTTTTTATTTTTGTTTGTTTGCTGTAACTTATGGAGATTTTCAGTTCCTACGTTTCGAATTAGTGGCATCCATCTTTTTCAAGGTAATTATAGATATTTCGTATTAAAAAAATTCTCAAAGAATTCGGATTAAATTTAGTTGAAACGTTGTTTGGAATCAAAACAACAATCTGCATCACTTGTGGTGTCAGTCAGCCTTCGACCTACCGATATGTCAGGAAGGGAAGACAAATTGCGTAAAAGCGAGCAGCAGATTTGGTGGAAGACAACAAATTTGCCTGCTATGAAAATCCACAGAAACAACTGTCACTTGCCAAAGGGCAAATCCAAAGTTCAACCGAAAGCATTCGTGGCGTACCCCTACGCACAAGTACTCAAGCCAACACTTAGTTATTGCTCGTTTAAGTTACCAGAAGAGTTTATTTTCAAAAATTTCAGGCCTGTTTCATGTTCCGCACTCTGAAGGGAACGCGATTACATACGATTTGTTTTTTTTGTCTTCTTCTCATAAGTTTCGATTGTCTTTTGATGAAACATGTCTCGAGTGCGACGAATGACGACGACGACGTGATCATTACTGGACGACATCATTCCTTGAATTATTTTGGTTGTTTTCGTTTTAATCATTAACCCATTATGGGAATTTGAGAAAGGAAAACTTAGAAAAACTACTTCACAAGTTTAAAAAGTTGTTTATTAGACTTTAGCGCAGGATTGTCGTAGATTTTTGACAATCTGACTTTTGATCTTATCAAGAATCTGTCTCGGATCCTGATTTTGAACTAGATTCTTATCGTGATTTTGATCCTGATCCTGATCTTTATTAATTTCAATGATGATCATAATTCCTTTGCTGTTTCTAATATTCATCCTAATTTTGATTCTGATCCAGAATCTTGGTTATGATCCTGATAAAAAATTCTTATTTAATCCTTTTCAGATCCTTTACCGAATCCTGGTTTCGATTCTCATCTTGATCCTGTGCCTGATCTTATTTTTTATCTATTTTCTATCCTGATTCTCCAGAATTCCTATTCTACACCTATGTAGATCCAATTTCTGATAATGACCCTGATGCTTGTAATCCTTTCACTTATCCTTATCCTGATGCTTGTAATCCTTTCACTTATCCTTATCCTGGTTCTTATCTTCATGAAAAATCAGTTCCTGATCCATATCTTAACCTGTTAATGGCCATTAAAGATTAACAAAAAAAATCTGTATTTTTGCAAAAAAAATATCTTACTTTCTGTTATTTTACCCAAACCTTCAGTGATGATTTTCTGTGATACTTTTTTCATTAATTTCATTGAAAAGTCATGACAAATTGGATGTTTTACATATTTTTTCTAAAAAAACAATTAACATTAACAATCTTATCACATTTTTCCAATTCAAAGTAAGAAATCCAAATTTTTTATAGACATAAAAAATTATAATTTTGAAAAAAGACTTACAAAATCCTTAAAATCTGTGATAATTTCGAAAAAAAATTGTGTTCTGTGACTCAGATTCTGTGATGTAAATTTTCTTAAAATTCTGTGAAATTATAGATTTTTTGTGCAGAAAAATCTATAATTTCACCAAATTTTTAGCAAATGTTCATCTCAGAATCTGTGTCACAGAAAACAGAACTTTGGAAATATTCACAAATTTCACAGATTTTTCAAATTTCGGACGTTTTTCCAAAATTAAAACTTTTATGTCACCTCAAATTTTGGATTTCTTACTTTATTTTGGACATACATGAAAGGATTGATAATGTTAATAAATTTTTTGTCGAGTAAAATGTTAAAAATACACAATTTTTTATGACTTTTTCTAGAAATTTATACCATTTCCATAACAGAAAACCATTACTGAAATTTTGGGTAAAATCACAGAAAGTCTGAATTTTTTTCGCAAAAATACAGATTTTTTTTTCGGAAACCTTGGCTATGGGCCGTAATGATATGACCCAAAAAAAATTGTTTGTACAATTCAGCCCCATCATTTCTCCTTTAGTTGGTTTTTTAAACGGCTTGTTTGAAAACTATTGAACATGAATCTAAAAACTGTGTTCGAAAATAGTGCAGAATTTCCGAAAATCGGTTTTTGGGATTTTTTTTATTAAACTTATTGAAACACGCCAAGTAATTTACAAAATTTTTTAGGAAAATTTACCGGCTGAAAGTAGTTTTGGCCGCTAACAGATTAACCTGATTCCAAATGAGGTGTCGATTGATTCAAATTTTGTTCCTGATGATATACCTATCTAGATCCTGATCTGGTTCCTGATTTTAATTCTACACCGAATTTTTATAAAGATTCGGATCCTGCATCTGATTCCCTATATTCTGTTACTAATTTTAATTCTCATCCATATTCAAATCCCAATCGATATTCAGATCCTAACCCTGATTCTGATCTCGATCAAGGTTGCCGAAAAAAAAATCTGTGTTTCAACGAGAAAAAAATCTGACTTTTTGTAATTTTACCCAAAAACTTTGTGATGGTTTTCTGTGATGGGAATAGCATAAATTTCTTTTAAAAGTCGTGAAACATTGAGTCTTTTTTACATTTTACTTCATAAAAATCAATTAAAATTACCAATCCTATTATCCTTGGCTAAAATAAAGTAAGAAATCCAAAATTTCAAAGCAAAGCATTCAATTTTGGAAAATAAGTAACAAAATTTTAAAAATCTGTGAATATTTCCAAATTTCTGTGTTCTGTGACACAGATTCTGTGATGAAGATTTTCTCAAAATTCTGTGAAATTATATATTTTTATGTGAATTTGGAAACCTTGATCTTGATCCCATACCCGATTTTATTCCTAAACTTGAAACAGTCTGAAACAGTTCGGCGACGTGAAATTTGTTTGTGAGTTTCAATTGGCAATCAATAGATATAGTGTTTCCGTAGGGAATATTCAAATCTTAATCAATTTTCACTTCACTTGGAGAATTACATGGCAATCGTCAAAAATGCTAGGTGGAAATTCAATCGTAGGATTATTTGAAACGACCGTTGAAGTTTGAAAATTTCTTTTTTAAACTTTGGATTTATGTCATTCATCATCATTTGTCACAAAGTTTAGTAGAGAAAAAAAATGTCAACATCATTTTTTTTAAGTTCGCAAAAATTCATATTTATTTAGCTAGATGTGAATTTCTCAAAAAAAAAGCATTCGTATGCGTGGCAATTATTATTCATTTTTTTTTTGTATTTTCCCATTCCTCATCTTCATGGTTAATGAAAGTCAAATGTTGGCAAATTAAGAGCGATCGAAAAAAAATCTTTTTTTTTTGCATAAAAAATTATTGTAAAAAGAAAATAATATTGTTTATCAATACCATCTAACGTTGAAAGTCATTATATTCTTAATTTAAAAAAAAAAACAATCATCTGAATCGGATTTAAATAACGTTCGAAATTTTTTAAATTTTGCGGACAAGCAACAATTTTTGCCATTTTCTAGATATTGTGATGTTGTCGAAAGATGGTACATTTGTGATACTTTTTTCGCATAATCTAATAATTTCTTGAAGTCAAACCGAATGTTCTAAATTCGTCTTGGTACATCTTTGAACCTGAAAATTATCAAATTTTCAAGGTGATAATCAACGTGAGATATCGAAGAAAGAAAGAACGTAAGCTGTAAATATCATGGATGGACTTGAACCGGCTTTTGGAATTCTTTTAATCTGAACTGTGCAAAAATTCAGCTCAATCGGACTTGATTTAGGGTAAGGTTACCAGAATTTTTTCAGCACGTATCCGGGCCGGACTAATCCAGGCTATTTTGTCCAAAAAGCTGGTAAAATCCGGGCATTTTATTTTAAAATTGTCGACCGAAATCCGGGCAATATCTGGGCAAATTTATTCAAAACCTAGGAATTACTCATAAAAAAAAGAAAAAAAGCAAAAAACCATTTTAAGTTCATCAGCAGATTTAATATCATATTTTAGACTAAACAAAATTTTCATGATTTTTTTTATGAAACTTGCTCAACAAATCTCGTTTTGCTCGCATATATAAAAAAAAAATTACAACACAATCTGTTCTTTTTAAATTTTATTTGAGAACTAGAATGAGATTAAACCCCGGGCAAAATCCGAGCTTTTCCAATTGTAGAGAAATGAATCCAACTTAGATGAAATTTCAGGGCTTAGATAAGAGAAAATCGATGTTGAAAAACATGTGAAAAAAATTCGCCTTGTCTCCCGGTGAGACTTGAACCCACATCTTGCGCCTCTCCGGGGCCCATGTATTAACATTCTACTACAGGAGACCAACCTGGCGTATGAATATTATACTGGTTGAGTGTCGATGTCTATCGGAATGGCAATGCAAATCTTGCCGTGCTTAAAAAATGTCCAAACTTGATTCCAACTACCGTAAGATGAAATGATGGGAATAGAAATAGACCAAGAAAAATGATTATTATCACATGGGAGAACTATTCCCTTCATTCCGATAGACATCGACACTCAACCAGTATAATATTCATACGCCAGGTTGGTCTCCTGTTGTAGAATGTTAATACATGGGCCCCGGAGAGGCGCAAGATGTGGGTTCAAGTCTCACCGGGAGACAAGGCGAATTTTTTTCACATGTTTTTCAACATCGATTTTCTCTTATCTAGGCCCTGAAATTTCATCTAAGTTGGATTCATTTCTCTACAACAAAGTTTCGCTGACTGAATGTTTGAGTCAAGACCCATCTCTGGGTCGCAATTTAAAAATAGCTTTTCCAATGAAATCCGGGCAACCGGGTGAGATCGGATTTTTACCTAATTTTATATTGAAAACCCGAGGAAAACCACCTTAGCTTAGGGATGCCTCAAAGATTTTTTGACCCTAGAAAATCACTAAAGGGGGGACCAAAGGATATCGAAAAAAATCAACATTTTATATTTTAATATTTTTATTCCAAATGTTTTAAAAATGCTTTAAACTTCGAGATCTGGCGTTATTAAAAAAAAAAATTGGTGGCAATACTCGACCTTATGGGACTTATTTCGTCGTTTTTCGGAATATCGATTAAGTGTCAAAATCTCGATTTTTGGCCATTTTTTTTTTCGATTTAACTCCAGATTTCGACTTTTTATACATTTTCAAGTCATTTGACATCAAATTTAAAAATTAGATTCTGATTTCCTTTGGTCCCCTTTTAGTGATTTTTGAGAGTAAAAAAAACGAAACTTCGGATGCTTTGAGGCAGCCCTAAATCAAGTCCGATTGAGCTGAAATTTAGCACAGGGCAGTTTTTGGGCTTATCTACACAATGTATATTGTCGGTTTGCGAAAGTCGAATATTGTGGTCTCACGTCTCACCTTCTTGTTTCTCAAATCTCTCGTTTTGTTTTTCTTCACATACTCTTCCGTCTCATGTCTAACGCCTCACATCTTATTTCTCCTTCCCCGACTTACATCTCATGTCTCATCTCACCTTCTTACGTATTACGTTTCACGTCAAACATCTCACGTCTCACATCTCAAGTTTCACATCTCACGTCTCAAGTTTCATCTTTCACGTCTTATGTCTCATGTCAAACATCTCCTGCCGATGGTCTCACCTCCTCATTACTCTCGTCTCACGTCTCATTTGACCATTTTACGTCTTAAGTCTAATCTTCATATCTAACATCTTATGTCCACATTTTCACGTTTTACGTCTCACCTTTTCTTTTCACGAATTCTGACCTACATCTCACTCTTCGTCTTATCTTCTCATGTATCACGTTCCACGTCTCACGTCGTACATATCACTTCATCTGTTCAAGTCTAAACTCTCACGTCTTACTCCCACGCCAAACATCTCGTGTCTCATATCTTATGTCGCACCTTCTCATTTCTCTTGTTTCACATCTCATTTTACCTTTTTACGTCTTTAGTATAATTTCTCACTAGACTGAGCCGATTCGGGGTCATTTTGGAATTTCTCAAACCCTGGGGTCTAAAAAGCTTCGTCTTTGTCCAAAAATCATCCATGATTTTTTGCAAAATTTTTAAGTAACGTTTACATGAGCAAATTTGAACTTTTAGGTTTGTTTGGGAAAATTGAATATTTTGTACTGAAAAATAAAAATCATTTTTGTTTCGTCTGTGGAACCGATCCACCTTATGGTTTTTATGCCAATTTATAAAATTCCTAAAGGAAATTTTCCGCTGAACAACTTTGTCCAAGACCGTAACTTCGTATGTTACTAGGCAAAAAAGTTATTAGCTGTTTAACAAGGGGTATGTATTTTCGCATTGATTAACAATAAATTCAATTGACATCACTGCTTGAGCCTCGCGAAGTGTTGTATGGAAAGTAGTCACGCAATACCTCGCTAGGCACTCTGCAGGGATGTCAATTGAATTTATTGTTTGTCAGTGCGAAAAGACATACCCCTGTTAAACAGCTAATAACTTTTTTTCCTAATAAGATACGAATTTACGGTCTTGGACAAAGTTGTTCAGCGGAAAATTTCCTTTAGGAATTTTATAAATTGGCACAAAAACCATCAGCTGGCTCGGTTCCACAGACGAAACAAAAATGATGTTTATTTTTCAGTACAAAATATTCAATTTTCCCATACAAACCTCAAAGTTCAAATTTACTCATGTAAACGTTACTTAAAAATTTTACAAATAATCATGGATTAGTTTTAGACCAAAACGAAGCTTTTTAGACCCCAGGGTTTGAGAAATTCCAAAATGACCCCAAATCGACTCAGTCTATTTCTTACGTCCTACGTCTCATGTTTTATCTCCTCAAGTTTTACATCTCACCTTACTTGCTTACAACTCAGGTCTCATTTCTCAAGTCTTAGATCTCACGTCTCAATCTCGTTCTTCAGATGTCATATTTCAACTTCTCACGTTTAGCGTCGTATTTTTCAAGTTACACGTTGTTTCCCCCCTCTTCTCATGTTGTTGCGAAACAAGAAAATTTCTCATAACCTCAACTGGTCTGTTTCTTCTGGCAAACTTCAATGGTTCATTTCTGAGCTTTTTTTGAAAAATTATTTGCTCTCTTGTTTCTCAACGGATTTTTACAAAAATTTTAGTTTTGCAAACCTTGTAATATGACTCAAATACGTTTTTCAGACAATATTCGGCTACACCACTTCGGTTTTCCGTTTTTTTAAGTCTAAGAAAAAATCCGAAAAAAACATGCTTCTGAAAAAAAGACTAAGCTACGGAACGGTTCTGACCCCGATCCTGATTTTGTTCTTCTGCGAAATCCTAAATTTTATCCTGCTATTTGTGCTTATCCAGATCCAGTGAATAAACCTAATCTTGGTCCTTGATCACAGTCTTAATCCCTGATAAATTTCATGATCCTGAACTTGATCTTCATTCTTATATTTACTTAGATCCCGATCCTGTTTCAGATCTTGACCCTAATTCTTAAGTATGTATTGAATCTCTCTTCTAATCCCGCACCTGATCCAAATCTTTAATCTCATTTTTCATGTTGCTGATTCTAATATTCATATTCATCGTGATCTATCTCTGTTGAAACTTAAGATTAGGCAACTTGCGTTTTGACGTTCGTTAGAGGAACTAGCGATCGCTAGTGTAGAGCGTAGTTTTGTAAGAACCTTACTGAGAAAGCAAATACTAAAGATCAACTATATTCCACCATTGAACCCTGCGTTGAATATCTGATTTCAACAAGATCCATTACCTGATTCTGATCATGGACCTAATATTGACTCTGATCCAGATCATGAAAATGACCTTAAGGCTCGATCTTGATTCTTATCCTGCTTCTGATCGAGATCCTAGCGTCATTCAAATTTACATCCTGAATCTGATCCAGATTATAACGCTTACGCCTATCATGATCCTCATCCTTTAACTATTTTTGATCGTGATCCTAATCCTTATTTTTGTCCTGAAACTGATCCTAATCCTTGAGTCAGATTTAAATCCAGATCTAGATTCTGATCCTTATATATATCCTAGACTTTTTTGTGATTCTTATTCTAATACTAATTCCAATCCAGATTTAGATCCTTATCCTTATCTTTATCCTGATTTTTTTTCTGATTCTTACCCTGATTCTGTTGCAAATCCAAACTACGATCCTTGTCCTGATCCTGATTTAGATCGATCTTGATCCTTCTGCAGAACCTAATCTTAATGCCATACATGAATGATCTTAGACTTGAGATTCAGTCACTGATAAAATTCAGTTATCAAAATCGCTTGTGTTTTTTTTATTGGCATTCATTCGAAATTCCAAGTCTAAACCTTACTCAAATATTTATATGGCAATAGTCAAAAATTTCAAGGTAGAAGTTTAAAATAAGAGAGGCAATGTCATTAATATTGCACAGATCCACAAAATATACATTTTTACACGTCTGATTTTATTTTATGAAAGTTTAATGGCATTGCTGATTTTTTGACTCACGTGTCACCCTCTCAAGCCTCACTTTTCCATGTCTCACGTTGCTTCAGAAGCCCTTCTCGAGCTTTACGACTCACGTCTCACGATCTTACATTTCACGTCTCAATACTTACGTGTGGCATTAAAAAAATAAACAAAAAAAGAAAAAATTAAAAAAAAATAAATAAAAAATAAAAAAAATGGAAAAAATAAAAAAAATGGAAAAAAATAAAAAAATAAATAAAAAAATAAATAAAAAAAATAAATATATTAAAACAATAAAAAATTAAAAAATAACAATAAAATTTAGAGAAAAATTAAAAAAAATAAAAAAAAAAAACAAAAAAAAATCAAAAAAAAAATATCACGACTCACGTCTTACGATCTTACGTAAGCAGTTAAAAAAAATAAAAAAAAAAATTTTAAAAAATATTAAAATAAAAAAAATAATAAAATAACTAAAATGAAAATGAAATAAATAAATAAAAAATGTTAAGAATAAAAAAATAAAAAAAGGGTTAAAAAAATTTAAAAAAAAAATAAAAATAAAAAATACAAAAAAAAATTAAAAATCAATTTAAAAAAATTATTATTTTTTTTTTTTAACATTAAAAAGTATCACGATCTTACATTTCACGTCTCAAACCTTACGTTTGGCATTAAACAAGAAATATCCTATGTCTTACATCTGGAATCTCCCTCACGACCTACAATTCATTTCTTAAGTATCACTCCTGAGAAAAAGAAAAGCCATGAAAAAAAAATGATGTTACACCACGCCCCTGAAATTGAAGAAAACTGTCAGCATTGTTTTATCCTTTTATCCTTCTTAAGTTTATTTTAATTCCATGGTGCCTAATTATGGGTTTATTTTTCTAAAAATTCCATACTTTTAACAATTTTACGAGCTACGATCTGATAGTTTTGATTTTTTTAAAAACAGGTTCATAATGGGTTAACTGCTCGCTGTCATCCACCATCCATCAGTAGTGCCCCGAACCCCAAAAAGTGCGTGCGAAATGTTTCAATCAACTTTTTTCGGCGGCGGCGGCGCTTCTTGGACATACACTCGTCGTCAAGCATGTCTAGTTGCTCTTATCTGTAACACTTTGTGGTCTCTTTTTCGATTTAATTTTGGTAGTGCCTTTTTACGGACGATGGGAACGACAAATTCGGCAGAGTAATGAAGGACTTTTTGGGGCTGTTTTTTGTTTCGTTTTCTTTCGGTTATGAGATTAATGTCAGACGGATTATTTTTTTTTTTTCGTTCTTCACGTTGAAATGAAGGCTTAAGCTTTCCCACCAATTTTGGTAAGAAATGTTAAAAAAAAAAATTATCAAAATCAGTAGGTATCAAATTTATATAGAAATAAGGCTTGAAATAAATTTGAAATTAGTAAAACTTTTTAAGGAATTTTTCAGTCAGGGATGCTCTGATCATTGCAATGATTGACGCGAAAAAATATTGCAGGAATGCAATCGAAACGATTCCAAGATTGTATCAAATTTCTGAGGAAAAAACCTTCGCAAAAAATAAACACAAAATTCCGACGGATATCTTCTCACTGACTGACAGATGCTTGACAAGATCAAGCATGAGATGAGCGCGGTAATAAAAGATGAAAAATTGAATCGCAAGAATGCCAGCTTTGCTGGGAAGTTATTCAATTGTCGGACTTGTTTGGACTTGGGTAATCAAGTGTAGATTACATGATCGCGATACAATATATACACAGCACAGCTTCCCGCTGCTAATGACAGTTCTGGCTCTAGTCTGTCCTGGGAACGAAATTGATTGACCCGAGTCCGGTCCGGAATGTGTCTCGCCTCGCCGGTTCAAGTTCAGTATCAAGTACCTCCTCCTTCTTCGAGGTGTGATGATTATGATATCTAAATTGTAACAACCGGAGCAGGAACTTGACCATACAATTAAAGCTCATATCCAGATCGTATCATCGAAGCGTCGAAGGTCAAGATCACCAAAGGTGTCAATTACGATGTGACAATAACAA
This sequence comes from Uranotaenia lowii, assembly GCF_029784155.1. NCBI lineage: Eukaryota > Metazoa > Arthropoda > Insecta > Diptera > Culicidae > Uranotaenia > Uranotaenia lowii. The sequence continues at coordinate 24,969,475 of NC_073691.1, read as the reverse complement.
TGTTTAGTATCTGTTCCCTTCCTCATTTGTTCAAAATGTTGATGAATAAATGCTAGTTTTTTTTTTCAATGTTGTTCCAAAAATGACATGATATTTATGACATAATTGGCATAAATTTGAAACTTGACTTTTTGAACAATGTTTTTATTGGGATCGCTTAATCAGACCTAAGGTCTCAATATTTGAAAGCTGGCGAGGTCATTGCACCCATAGCAGGATGTCCTGTTGCGCAAATTTAATTTTCGAAGTAATTAAAACAAAATGAGACCTACTAATAGCCAGGTCCCAGTACCCAATTATGTTGTTTCAATTTTCCTAGACCTTCGCCGCGAAGATATTGCAGCATCGTCTATGGCGTCGTTCAGTCTTGCAAAAAAATTCAACCAGGCAGCGTCATAGTTATAATTATCGGTCGGATGCTGCCTAACAACCAAGACCTCGAAGAAAGAGTAAGAAAAAGAGATATCAAACCCAAATCAGAAGGGCGTGGAATCACCGGCATGTGTGATAAATCGCCCGTACCTAGTAGTACAGAGAAATAAACGAGATTTCTGTTATTGGAAACGATCCGATGATGCGAAGACACGTCGACGTCGTCGCGAGGCGGGGCAATGTGGAGCTGCAAATTAAAATATTAATCAGGCTCATAAATCAATAAGGCTGGCTGCGAAAGAGAAGCTGCTGCATGCGATTTTCAAATTATGGTATCAGTTTTCCAGTGGATCAAAACTCAACTTGTGATCCCAACGTAACTCGAACCCAATTTGGAGAGATCCGATTTCCGAACTTGTAAAATCATTGTTACTTTGTGGTTCCTCGATAAAGAGTGGCGGCATTTTGTAATTTGACACTGACCCAACATGTCGTGGGGTTTTCGGTTGATTTAAGTGACCAACAGTTTTCGTTTAACCGATTTGTTTCTTTTTATAAGCTCCTTGAGAAATTAATCCATTCATTCGCTGAAAGCTCGTCGGGGCTTTTTTTGATCCAAACAGCATGTTCGAAACTTGTAATTTACCCAAATAAGTTATTTTTAGCTCATTTCGAACGGAAACCCTTAAATTGGAATCTTAATTTGCATATATAATCTGAAATCTGGATCCCAATCAAAAATCTTCATTCCATAATTTTTCATGACACGTTGAAAAATTTATGGGACAATTTCCAATCCAAATAGGATGCTTATGATCTTTTAACCCTCAATTTTATCTTTTTGACCGGAAAATTATGAATATCAAATCTGAATTCGTAAGCAGATCTTAATTCATAAACTTAAAGTTGGGCTTGTGGTGTAGCTCAGTTGGCAAGTCAGTTGCCTTCTGAGCCGATGTCTGAGAGTTCAAGCCCAAGAGTAAACATCGAACACAGTTTCACCGTGTAAGTTTTTAATGACGGTCCATCAATTACAACGTCGATATCGAAACTATAAAAAAAAATTAAGTTCTCAATGCCAACAATATTTGGAAGATTAAAACTGCTTCCAACTCGTTGAAAGTAAGCTAGAATGGTTCTTAATACAATAGGTGTACTGTAATATTTGCGTTCTGAAAAAGCTTATGTATCATAACTACCTGAAAGATTGTTCTGTCAAAATTCAACCCAAATGGCTTTCTTTCGTGCTTAGATATAGGTGCTGAAATCAATGTTATTCGTTACTAACGTACAATTTTTGTTTACAATTTCAGATTTATCCCACATCGACTGGTCTTGTTAGTGGACCTCGCATCGTAGTTCTGCATCGACAGAATGGTGACTTCGGGTTCACCCTGCGCCATTTTATCGTCTACCCTCCGCCGGAAGCAACAGCGGTAAGTTTTTATCTTCATCTCTACCTCCTTTTCATATTTATAATCTTCGTTTTTGTTTCAAAAGGACCCCTCGGCCAACCGTCTAGCGGAAGCGATCGGAATGCCCAACTTTGCCCAACCCATGGATACGGTATTCGTGAAAAAGGTTCACCCGAACTCATCGGCGTTCCTGGCTGGCCTACAAGAAGGGGACCGGCTTCTGGCGGTCAATGGAATTGCGGTCACCAGCATTCCGTATGCGCAGGTGGTCGCAACGATCCAACAAACTCCGAAAACCCTGACGCTTCAGGTGGTACCCAAGAACTACGATCTGCTGCAGACGGTGAGCTGTTAAGGCATTTTCTGCATGAACTTCTTTAATTAACGTTCCTTTTCTCATCTACAGTACTTCAGCGAAACGGCCTACAATCCGGAAACGAATCAGCGACCGCAGCCGCAACAACCACAACACCAGACGACGCTGTTTCTCCCGAAAGCGGCTTCTACCCCAACGCCGAGTTCCCGACCTACCAGTAGCAATAGTAATGTGATAACGGCAGCTCATGGAGCAGCCGGTGTCAAACGAGTGCTGAACGATGTACAGGAGAAGCAGGAATCTCTCTACAGTACACTGCAGGAGATTGTGGGGAATGCCGTTGCCGGTGGCTCTAGCAGCAGCAACAACAATGGTGGTAACAATAAAGCAATCTACGCCGAGGTTTCCCGAGTACGATCGCCACCGGTAGCGGCGGAAGCTCCCCAACTTCACAACCCGCAACAACAGCAGCAGCGTATCAACAAACCTTTGATCTTTGACTTCGATCCGGTCAAACAGCAACAGTACCTGGTTCAGCAACAGCAACAACAACAGAAGCAGCTGCTGCAACAGCAGCAACTTCAACAGCAACAACAGTACCGTGACAGTGATTCCATTAGTTCGTACGATTCGATTAAATCCGGTGCCACGCTAACAGCTTCGCCGAGTGACGTCCTCTCGCTTGGCAACGTCAGCGGTGAAAGTGGCGACAGTGCAATAATGTCTCGACTGCGCAAAAGCTTCGAGCAAAAGGAAGAATTCCTGCGGCGACCGATCGGAACAACCCCGTTGGACGTCCTGCAGCAGCGGGAGTTTTACAGCCGACCCAATCGGTTGCAGAAAACCGTCTGGCCTCCGATGATGCCACTGGCCGCTGGCCAGCAACAACAATCTTCAAAAGCAACACCTGTGATAGCAACAACCACCAACAATAACAGCAACATCAATCCCAACGAGCAGCAAGATTCCTTAACGATGGCGGCCCAGAAGCCGCTCAAAATTTCTTCCGGAACACAAACGGCTGTTCCGGGCAAGCCGGTTCCAACGGCCCGGGAACAACACACCTCCCATCTGTCGGCAATAAGGGAACAGTTTTTCAGTGGAGTTAACGGCCTAAATGTAGACCCCTATCAAATTCCACCGAAGTCAGCGCCAGCTTCGCTGCTGCCTCAGCAGCAACTGCAACCGACTCAACAACAGCAACAGCAACCGATGCTCTCGCCGCATAGTATGCACGTTGTTTCGGAGAAGGCTAAGCTGTTTGAGTCCGGGAGGCCCTTGTCTCCGGATGGTGTCGATCGTGCTGAGCTTTATAAGAGTGAGCTGAGCCGGTACGATTACTTTGACCTTTAATATGAAGTTCAAAACTAAAGGATTTTTATTTTATTTTTTAGGTTGAACCCGAAACAGGTCGTTTCCAACGTTTCGGTGCGACGGAAAGAGTTTGAACTTAAAGCTGAAAGTACCGGCTGGCGAAGGTCGACAGGTAGGTCTTCAACCATGCTTATTCGTGCAAAAGGTTATACTAGAAGATATTTTAAGGAATACCTTGACAAAAGACTGAAACGAGGGACATAAGGTACAATAAATCTGATAAAAAATTGGTTTCCTCCGACTAAAAATTCATCTAACGGGACAAAATATTAGACTTTATTAAACCGTCTACTTCATCCATATTCGCTTCGGACCTTCCTCGGGTTTTGCTCGATGACCTTCCAAAAAACTAGACGAGAACCTTATTTTGGTCAGGGAACATCGTTATCCTCCGATAGAATTTGACGATCAAAACACCCGTGAGAGAGATTTTCATCCGCAAGAACACTTTACTAGCGCTTATTAACTTCAATTTTGCTCTCGATAAGTTGTGCATTCGGATTCAAATTTATCGTCTCTTGTAACGTTAAGTATAAGTTCTCGCTCCCGGACGAGAGAAAATTTCTCACTATTTTACATGGAATTCAGGGCGCGCAGAATCAGAATGGACGTAAATAGTTAGAAAAAGCACTCTCTGAGCGTTTGTTCTATCGATCGCTTCCAGTTTTGTCGGAGAATATTCTCAGAACTAGAACTGACCGAGAGAAAATAATTTCGGACGAGTTATCTTGATCGGCATTGGAAAGGGATGAGAAGTCACCGCGTTCTAATATTTATCGATAAGTGTTAAACAAGTGATAAACCAATTATCATTATCAGATCTTCTCGATTTGCTTCCCTGATTTTGGTTCGTTCGTCAATAGTATTTCGTCTTTGTCCTTCCAATGGCTTCTGGTCCAACTACTCTGGTCCAACCTCGACCTTTCATATCTCTAGTTCAGTGACCTACATATGGTTTTGGTTTGACGACCTTCCAGTGGCTCTTTCCGAATTCCTGTCATGACGACCTGCCAATAATGGCTGCGGTGTGATAACCTGAGAATGGCTCCGGCCCAACGACTTCTTATCTCCCCGGTCCGACGATTTTTCATCGATAATGGTTCGATGAAATTTGATATAGCTACCATATTTTAGAGAACCTTCCATTTGGATCCTCGATCGCCTATGGCATCGGTCCGACGAACTTTCTTAGCGAAGAACTCTGATGTTATCAAAGCTTGCGACAAAATTTATTCTATCCATACGATTGAAAAAGTCTCGATTGTACATAATCGATCGTGGGTTTTTAATTACGATGTCATACATTTCCATTCCTATTCTAAGTTCCCTATGACTGTAAACTAGGACAAGGAACAGAGTATTACAGGAGAATACCGTCATCATCTTCTTTAGGCTACCGGTTATCTGACGTTTCTTATCGTACTCAATACACTTTTTGAATCATACGACCTGAGTGTAGCGGTATTAAACATTTGTCATGGAAGGTTCTATCAAGCTTAAGAACCACTTTGAAACTAGTAGCAGTCTATCCAAAGCAAAGAAAAGATCGCCAGAGAAAGGTATTAACTGCCGAAACGTCAACTGCTGTTGCTCACCAATTTTCGGCATTTTTTCAGATTGTGCTTAGCACTTACTGACCACTTTAATGCGAATCATACTTAAGTATCTTGCCGAATCGTGACTTCGACCTTCCTATGCTGAATTCATTTCTCCTCGAATGGCGTCTTCCGGAAGCTGTCTACGTTAGATGAAACAAAAGGACCTGGACCAGATGGCATTCCACCAATTCTGGTTAAGAAATGCGCCGATTCGTTATCCGTACCCATTTCGATAATTTTTAACCACTCTTGTACGGTGTGTACTTTTCCCATCGGACAATCCAATCCTCAAATCCGGCGACTAAGATCGAGTGGAAAACTACCGAGGGATTTCGATTCTAAGCTGTTTGCCTAAGGTATTCAAGAGCTTTATCACTGTATTTCTGAACATCAACATGGGTTCATGAAACGTAAACGTAGATCTACGACCACCAACCTTTTGGCTTGCGTTTCTAAGTTGGTTACTAGGCTTGACAAACGTCAACAAGTCAATGCAGTTTATGTAGACTTGAGCAAGGCTTTTGATAGAATACCGCACAAATTTGTCATCGAAAAAAGGCGTCGCATAGAACTACTTGATTGGCTTTGCAATTGGATCAACTCTTATCTCGTTGACCGAACTGCTTACGGACGCTTGAACAACGTAAACTCGACAATCACTTCTGGAGTTCCACAAGGAAGTTACCTGGGCCCTTTGATGTTCGTTCTTTTTATCAACGATCTATGCGCTATTATTGAATCGGGAAGCATACGATGCTTCCTCAGATACGCTCTGCGCCAGATAACATGGCACGAAGCCTTGAACCTCCCGCCCTCCTACTGACCATACCAAATCTACCGGCATCAATACGCACTCTGCTACAACAACTGTTCACCTTGGATATTCTACAGAATAGTGTGGATTGCCCGGAATTGTAGTCGTTAATTTCGTTTAACGCTCTTGTAACGCAACTCGGACGCATGAATTCCTCAAACTTGCTAAATATTCGACGAACCCGATTCGGCCAAAAAATCCTTTACATACATGTTGCGCTCGTTTCAATGAAGTTTTTAGTTAGTTAGTAAAGTTCCCTGGATGTATTGGGTCCGTAAACCATCATCTTCATCAGTTGAGAACTATGTGGTGGAATAACTTTCCAAAAGACTTTGTGTAGTATTAAGCTCAACCCAGCAATGACCTCTGGACAGTCAAAATTACAGATACAAACCCAGTAAAATACTTCATCGCCTGAGCTGTAAGTTTGAGCATTATAAGATTCGGTGATTGGAAGGAGCACATAAGGCCATGTTTACAAGGCTGGATGTAAAGATGTAACACCGGACGACGAGATTAAGGTCTTTGGTACTCAGGACATGCGAGAGATAGCCACATAGGGCTTACCAGGTAAGACTATATACGCCAACTTCGGCGCGTATCGGATGATCTGTCTACTGGATACAGCGGGTAAGGTCCTCGAAAAGGTGTTTCAGAACCGACTTCAGAGATACACTGAAAGCAAGGGCGGACTCTCGGAGAAACAGTTTAGTTTCCGTCGAGGTCGCAGCACTGTAGATGCCATCCGCTCGGTCATCGAGATAGCGGACAGAGCCAGGCTAACCAAGAGGAGAGGGCTCCGATTGCGCGGTGGTCACTCTGGATGTGAAGAACGCTTTCAACAGTGTAAGTTGGACAGCGATTACGTCGTCGCTCATCTAAATGAGGATCCCGGCATATCTGTATAGGCTTGTGGAAAGTTACTTCCACAATCGCCAACTGCAGTATATGACCGGTGAGGACATAAGGACACTAGAGGCTTCGGTGGGTGTGACACAGGGATCAATAGTTGGCCCGGTCCTGATGAGACTAACATCGGGAGCTGAACTCGTAGGATTTGCGGATGATGTAGTCCTCTTGGCGAGAGGCTCCTCAACAGCAGAGGTTGAGCTACTGGCCACGGTAGCTATCCAGACAGTGTAAAGCTGGATGCCCTTCAAGTGCCTGCGTCTAGCCCACCTCAAAATCGAGATGCTGCTGATCACCAACCTGATCTTACCCCAAGCAGGTACCATTGCAGTTGGACTCTGAGATATCGGGTCCAAACGCGCAAGTCTATACCTAGAGGTGATGATCGACGATAGACTAAGCTTCACGAGTCTTGTCGACTACGTGGGTAAGAGAGCGGAAATGGCCACGGCCGCACTCACACGGATGATGTCGAACTCCTCGGCAATCCGGCCCAACATTCGAGATCTTGCCATGAGGACTCGATGTCCAACTGGCAGCAGCTGTGAGACAGTTCAGCGAGAGGAAGGTGGACCCATCGTTTGATCCCACACATTGGCAGCTGGATCGTAAGAAGTCACGCTGAAATGGACTTCCATATGACGCTATTCCTGATTGATTGGTCATGGATGCTTCATGAAGTACCACTACCGATTTGGACATGTGGCTTCGCCATATTGCCCAGATTGTGGTGACGAAAAGGAGACACCCGAACACGTGCTGTTTGTCTGTTTGAGGTTTGCGGGGATAAGAAATCGTTGGGAAAGGGTTATTCAACGATCGGGGAATACCCACGGATGGAGTGGCTCTAAACGCCGGGTGACTCAGTTAAGACCCGCGCTCGTGCTGTGACAGGCGCGTGTCTAGGATAAGCTGTTCTCGATCGGCATACGACGAATCCTGGAGATAAGAGGTCGGGCTTCGAGTCGTTGGGATGAGGTCAGGCCTCGAGTCTTCAGGATGAGACGTTTGTGTGGTCTACCCCGAATCTTTACGAGGTCGGTTCTTGAGTCGCTGGAGGAGAGATCATGCCTTCAATCTAGTATAAGTGGTTACCTCGAGTCATTACGAGGAGAGGTCAGATCTCGAGTCGCTAGAGGAGATCAGACCTCAAGTCGCGAAGAGAAGAGGTTTATGTGGGAATCACGAGTCATCGCGAGGAGATGTCGGTTCTCAATTCGTTAGAGGAGAGTTCAGACTTGATGTCGTAAGGATGAGAGGTTTTGCTGAAGCTGGCCTCGTCTATGAGTATTGCCTTGGAGCGCACTAGCGCGGATAGAGCTCCCACTATTGAAGGATAGTGTGTCAAACAGTTTGAAGTGGGAACTAGATCTGCGGCACCAGGTGGAGTTTAGGGAGTAGAAGGTATACACGAATTATATCACGAGTCTTTCCATTTTTCTCATGGACCCAGAGTAGCAAACTGGGGAGACGCGGTGGCTCGCCGTGCCTTGAAATACAATCCGTAAACCGGGATTTACCACCTGTGGTTACCAACTAACAAAAAAAGGGAGATTATATAGAAAGACTGGTGGGAATCCAAGGCGTTAGATATTGAGAGAGCCCCAGCCAAAAGCTATGACCATACACTTGAAGCAGTTTTCAAGCTGTTCACGACTTCAAGGCGTCGATAAGGTCGGCACGAATAATAATATTCAACTAGCCATGATCAAGAGATCGGTGAAATAAACGATGAAAATCTCACTCACCATCTCAAGTGTCAGTAGGTTATGGTTGATGATGATAAAGGTTTAGGTACTACACAACAAAACTTGTAGAAAAATCTTGACGATCTCCTCGATGAGGTTTAGGAAAAAGATTCTAATGGAAAAGGTTTCAAGTGTATCGCTATTCTAGGCACGATTTACGATAACTTCATGTCTTTGACTGTAAATTAAAAAAAAATATGACACCGAATGCCAAATGAATCAAAATTTTCTTAAATGGACGGCTTATAATAGTTGAAGCTATGGTTGAAAGGTATCATATGATGATAATATAATGTTTTTTTCTATCCCAAAAACCTTCAAACGCTTGAATCTTTAGAGTATAGAAGTCTGAACAGTAGATCCATTAAGGTTGAAATGATCCTTAGCAATAATAATCTGCACAAAAGGGTCCCAGAAACATTGCGAGACCTTGAAAGTTCCTGGCAACCCTAATTGAACAGTTTATGAAAGTTTTTCTATGAGTTCAACGAAAGGAGAAATCTTATTAAGACATGCCCAGTGAATTTCGCTATAAAAGAAGGATTTTATTGCCAAGATTGAATCAGGGTGTCTTCAACAAACATTCGTACCTTGTTATGGGCCAATTAGTCTGATCGATTGATGCCTAACTGATTGACTGACCTTCTTATGTGTTTAGAAAATGAGATACTTATGATCTGATAAATTATAAGGCTAGGAAGATTGGGTAGCTGTCGGACGAATAGACTGATAGATTTAAAATTTTCTTCTTCAACCTTCTTCGAAAAATTTTGATAACATTTTAAAAATATTATTTTTTTTTAATCTTTCCAGAGGAAAAACCCCGCTCGGTCAGTTCCGATTCGGAATCGCACCGGACCCCAATCCGGGTCCGGTCACTCTCGGTCGAATCCAGCTGCTCTAGCTCCCTAAAGGATCACTCCCCAGTTCGTCCAGCAGCCAATGCGATGCTGGCTGATCAAGATCAAGGCCCACAATCTTTGCCGGGTGCATCTGGTCCCGGTGGCTGTACCTTGCTCCGACAGCGGCCGGTTCGGGAAAACTCCTACCGCAATGCGGTCCGAAACTCGACAGGTGGGTGTTTGAAGATTCCTTTTTTTTTGGATTACCACTTAATCTCGTTACAGATTTTTTTTTCTGAGGAAGAAGGTTCATTAACCTGAATACTTTGGAGAAGGGATTTATCATTTATAAGACACTCATTTGAAAATTCATTTATCATCGTTATCGTTTCTGATTGTGTTGTTTCTGTGTCTTGACTTTTTCCTTCCCGGAAACAGCATTTTGGCTACAGGGACCGGCCTCATCGGGAGCATTTGTACCGCCACCAATCATCACCTCCACGAACACCACCACAAACAACCACAACACTGCATCATTCTTACCACCACCAACAACAACATCATCTGCACAACAGTCACAATCCTTAATGAGTCCCGCTCCTGTCTCAGCTCCCCTCCCAAATACTGTCCAAAACTCCAACGGCAGAGTGTTCTCCTTCAACGGTTCCAACGGAAAAACCCTAACGCTGGGCATGGCTCCGATTCCTCCGGTTCGAACATATGCAGCCGCTCACAGGCTGCAACCTCTCTCAGAGGAACAGTTCCGGATGAAAATGATGCATCGCAATCAAACGATTGTCGAGGTTCACAGTCAACCGGAAGCTGGAACCGGATCGGAGCAATTTTGCTGCAGTAGTGACGAGGGAGCTGGAACCGATGGGGATTTCGATATGAAGTTGCTTCCATCTCCTAGTTTGTATTCTCAATCCCCACTCCTGTCTCCTTTGCTTCCCTTAAATTTAAACACTCCCAACAACAACACTGGCACCAACACCTCCAATGCGCCGCGGCTTTCTTCGACAAATGCCGGAAGTGGCGGCAACAAGATGGCGGTCCGGCCGACGACGTTGAATTTGTGTTCAGGTTGTTGCATTTTTTTTTCTGTTCACTTTTGTTCCTTTTTTGTGTTTGACTTTCGGACTTGTTCTTCTTACTACTCCTGTTTGATTTCGACCAGTGACTAACTAACTATTCATCTGTTTTCAATCTCTTTTTGTGGTCTGATTTACTAATTTATACCTAACTGATTGTAATTTTTACTGTTCTCTAATTCGAGCTGACCGAGCTAACATTGCATCCACTCACATCGTGTGTATACTAAAAGCTACGTTCGTTAACAAATTTGATCAAATTCATAACTATTTCTATGCACCAAATCTTTCGTAAAGAAGGGAAACTTTTATGATATCCGTAAAGCTATATCATAAAATTTAGAAATACTATAGTATGATAGTCTTATTTTCAAATCTTTCGATTATTCCAAATCTTCATTATTCCGTTTTTGAATATACCAAATTCTGATGACATTAATAAAAGCTAGTTCAATGTCGATAGAACTTATTTTGAAATTCGATATTTTGAAATGTTTTGAGTTAGTTGAGTGTTAAATTTTTTTCCAATTTCCAATAGAAATGGAATAAAATGAGGCTTTTGAAATTTTAGAAAAGTGTTTTAAATCCAACTAAGAATTACAAAAAAAATTGGTCTATTAAACCTGATCAACCTTTTATTAGCGTTTTTTAAGTTTAAAAATTCTGCACTAAGACTTTTAAGTGTTGGTACAAAAAGCTATATCCGTTATACGAAGAATCGTTTGGCATGTTCACTCACGCTGAAAAGAAATCTCTGCACTAGCTTCCTCAAATATTTTGACAAAATATTCTGAATTTTTTTCAATTTTTTACATGAATCTAAATTTTCAATAATAGCCCTTAGCACTTCGGTGCTAGAAATTGATCTTTCAGATTTTTCCGCACATGTCAAAACCTAACCTAACCAAATTTCGGAAGTCTCAACTATAAGACAAATATTGGCCATCATCCTTAATTTCGGAATTCTGATTACGAATATTAAAAAAAAACCATCAAATAACTTAAATACCTTAAAAAATGCAAAAATTTAGGCTTCGAAGCTTAAAAATTTTTAAATTTCAGAACTTTAAAATGTCAGCTTTTGAATTTCACCGTAGCACATCAGTTTTTCCAAGGTTTTAAAACTTTTGAGATACAGATCCCGTTCGATTTTGACAACACATCCGTAAATTGTGTGTTGCCAAAATCGAATGTTGCCGATTAAATTTCAACTAACTAGAAGTTGAAAATTTCATGTAAAACATGTTAAATAAAGAAGGAACATGCAGCCGTGAATGTATTGGAGGAATAGAAAACTGCGAATGTAATGTTCTTAACACATTAAGGACTGCAAATAATTCTAAGAAGAAGAAAACACCAAAATTGTGCATTTTCTATCTCAGAAACTATTGGACCAATTTCTACAAATTTAGGAGTTATCGACAGTGCCTTATAAAATTTTGAAGAAGAAAGTTTCTTGATAAAATGCATCACATTTGAGTTATGCGTCGTCAAGCGAAAAATCGTGATATCTCGTTTTTGGTCCGCAGTTTGCTAGCAACTATTTCGTGATGAGCAATTGGAAATTAGCTATTGGAAATACAAATCTTAATGAAAAGAAATTTAAAAACAGATTTAAATCTACATATTTTATAATATTCATTTTTGAATTTTGACATGCGGTTCCAAATAGAATAAGACATATATGCAAAGTTGAAATTGGAAATCGAAAAAAAAATCATTCAAAAAAAGATATTCGAAAGAGTAAATGGAAAAGTTGAACCAAGCAATTAATATTTCAGAATTTAAATTATCACATTGCATGATCTAATAAACTAGCTTTAAATAAGAATAAGAAATTAGATTTTGGAAACCGGAAACAGGAAATTAGAAAAAAAAAAATAACAGATAAACTAAAATTACGAAATACGCAAAAAATGACAGAAATTACAAGAATGACACAAATTGAGGCAAAAATGACACAAAATGAAGTAAAAATTACACAAAATTGACACAAAAATGACAAAAAATGACACAAAAATAATACAAAAGTGACAACACAAAAATAAAACCAAAATTTACACAAAAATAACACAAAATGACACAAAAATGACACAAAAATGACACAAAAATAACACAAAAATAGCAAAAAAATAAAATAAAATTTACACAAAATTGTCACAAAATGGACACAAAAATAAAAAAAAATGACACAAAAATGACACAAAAATGATACAATATTTACAAAAAATTTACACAAAAATTTCAAAACTGACACAAAAATGACACAAAATTAACACAAAAATGTCAAAAATGACACAACAATGACAAAAAAATGACACAACAATGACAAAAAAATGGCACAAAAATGACACAAAATTTACAAAAAAAATGTCAAAAATGACACAAAAATGACACAAAAATGACACAAAAATGACACAACATTTATACAAAATTTACACAAAAATGACGCAAAATGATACAAAGATGACACAAAATTTACACAAAAACGACACAAACATGACACAAAAGTGACACAAACATGACACAAAACTGACACAAAATTAACACAAAAATGACACAAAATGACACGAAATTTACACAAAAATGAAATAAAATTTACACAAACATGACACAAAAATGACACAAATATGACACAAAAATGACACAAAATTTACACAAAAATGTCAAAAATGACACAAAATGGCACAAAACTGACACAAAAATGGCACAAAATGACACAAAATTTACACAAAAATGTCAAAAATGACAAAAATGGCACAAAAATGACACAAAAATGACAAAAAAATATACACAAAAATGACACAAAAAAAGGACACAAAAATGTCACAAAAATAACACAAAATGGCACAAAAATGACACAAAAATAACACAAAATGACACAAAAAAGACACAAAAATGTCAAAAAAGAAAAAAATGCCACAAAAACCACATAAAATTTACCCAAAATGACAAAAATGACACAAACGTGACACAAAATTTACACAACAATGACACAAAAATGACACAAAAATAACACACAATGACACAAAAATGGCACAAAATGACACAAAATTTACACAACAATGACACAAAATTGACACAAAACTGACATCAAAATAACACAAAAATGTCAAAAATGACACACAATGACACAAAAAGATACAAAAATGACACAAACATGACACAAAATGACACAAAATTTACACAAAATGACCCAAAAATTACACGAAAGTGACAAAATTGACACCAGAATAACACAAAAATGACACCAAAATTACAAAAAAAAATTACACAAAAAGGGCTCAAAAACGACACAAATTTCACACAAAAATGTCATAAATGACACAAAAATGACACCAAAATGACACAAAATGACACAAAAAGATACAAAGACGCAAAAATGATACAAATCTTACCCAAAATGACAAAAATGACACAAAATTTACACAAAAATGGCACAAAAATAACACAAAAATGAAACAAATGGCAAAAATTACACAAAAATAACACAAAAATGAAATAAAATTTACACAAAAATGACATAAAAAGACACAAAAATGTCAAAAATGAAAAAAATGGCACAAACATGACACAAAATTTACACAACAATAACACAAAAATGAAACAAAAATAACACAAAATTTACACAACAATGATCCAAAAATGAAACAAAAATAACACAAAATTTACACAAAAATGACTCAAAAGTGACACAAAATTTACACAAAAATGTTAAAAATGACAAAAAATGATTCAAAAATGACACAAAAATTACAAAAAAAATGACACAAAAGTGACACAAAGATACTAAAATAACATAAAAATGATACAAAAATGACTCTGAAATGACACAAAAATGATACGAAAATAATACTGAAATGACAGCAAAATGACACAAAAATGACACAAAAGGGACACAAAAATGTCAAAAATGACACACAATGGACACAAAAATGGCACAAAAGGTACACAAAAATATAACAAAAGTGACAACACAAAAATAAAACAAAATTTACACAAAAATAACACAAAATGACACAAAAATAACACAAAATTTACACAAAAACTACACAAAATGACACAAAAATGGCACAAAAATGATACAATATTTACAAAAAATTTACACAAAAATGTCAAAACTGACACAAAAATGACACAAAATTTACACAAAAATGTCAAAAACGACACAAAAGTGACACAAAAATGTCAAAAATGACACAAAAAGGACACAAAAATGAAATAAAATTTATACAAAAATGACAAAAAAATGGCACAAATATAAAACAAAATGACAAAAAATTTACACAAAAATGACACAAAAATAACACGAAATGACACAAAAGTGACATAAAAATCACACGAAAATGGCACAAAAAGACACAAAATGACACAAAATTTACACCACAATGAAACAAAATGACACAAAAAGGATACAAAAATGACATGGAAATCTCACAAAAATGACACAAAAATTCAAAAAAAAATTGACACAAAAGTGACGCAAAGGTGTCACAAAAATGACACAAAAATGGCACAAAAATGATACAATATTTACAAAAAATTTACTCAAAAATGTCAAAACTGACACAAAAATGGCACAAAATTTACACAAAAATGTCAAAAATGACACAGAAGTGACACAAAAGTGACACAAAAATGACACAACGACACAAAAATGACACAAAGTTTACAAAAAAAAATGTCAAAAATGCCACAAAAATGACACAAAAATTACACAAAATTAACACAAAAATGACACAAAATGACACGAAATTTACTCAAAAATGACACAAGAAGGACACAAATATGACACAAAATGGCAAAAAATGACACCAAATTTAGACCAAATTTACACAAAAATGACACAAAAGTTATACAAAATGACACGAAAAGGATACAAAAATGACAAAAAAATGACACAAAATGACACGAAAATGGAACAAAAATGACACAAAATTCACAACAAATTTACACAAAAATTTCAAAAATGACGCAAACTACAAAAATGACGTAAAAAAATTCTAGTTGAAAATAAATTGATTTCAAAATTGATTAAAAATAACATAAAAATGACACAAAATTTGAAAAAAAACACAAAAATGGCACAAAAATGACACAAAAATTACACAAAATTTGATTTGAAAATGACACAAAAATGGCACAAAAACGACACAAAAATTACACAAAAATGACACACAATTTACTCAAAAATGACAATAATGACACAAAATGTACACCAAAATTTCAAAAATGACGCAAACTACAAAATTGACGTAATTTTAGTTGAAAATTAATCGATTTCAATTAAAATTTTTGTGTGCTTGTTTTTGTTAACGGATTCCAATATATTTTATTATCTTGTTTTTCTTTTTGTTTTCAAGATTTTTCAACGTTCAGATTTCGTTCTGCAATAATATATTTTTGTCCAACAGTTTCCTTTGTAATATTAGTTTTTCGATAACCAATCTGTGGCATCTTGTTCCAATTTTTGATTTAGTTTTTCAGATTTAGAGTCCCGAAATTTAGTTTCATTCTATTTTTTTTATCTTAGTGTTACCGATTTTGGTTCAGTGAAATATTAGAGACTTTTTTTTCTAAATTTGTAATTTTCAGTTTCTGAATGACGAAATTTTGTTTAAATCTGGCATCATTTTTATCGTTTTACAGATATTTTCATTGCTGATATTTTCAGATTTTTCGGTATTACAAAAACAGAAATTTCTTTTAAAATTTTCTTTCCAAATTTCAATTACTTCACCTCGATTTTTATTCTTGACTTAATATAAAGAATTAGTAATGATTTTCTCAATTTTGAATAAAGTTCAGTCGATTTTATTTTGTTAAAGCAAACGACATGCAATTTTAAATAATTTAGTTTTCTTCCATCTTGCTTAAAAAAATATCTAATAAATTTGAACTTACTTAGAATTGTTTCGGAAACCTTATTAAAAATTAAAAATTAATGATTCCTATTTTAATGAACTTAGAGAGTGAAATGAAAATTTAATGCTGTAGGATTGGATTTTAAAAATAAATTTTAAGACGAATCTTTTTGGGATGCTTTTACAGTGTTTAAACAGTTTTTTCTTAAATCATAATTGTTATTTTGGTAATTTTCTTAAACTTAAAGTTTATTTATTTTTAAGTGTCATTACTTCTTATTACGATATAATTTTTCAAAATTCAGCTCATATAAGCAAAAATGAAATTTTAAAAGATTGTTTTTGTATACAAAGTGTAGGTCTTTCCCTATTTTTTTTAATTTCTGAATTGTTTATTTTTCTAGCTTAGTTTTATTTTAATTTTCTGGTTCCATTAATTTTGATTTAACATGACTATCCCGAAATTTAGAATCGGACATCTGCAGTTGACATTTTAGAATTTTTAAAATATTTGTAAATAACAGCATCTGTTAATCATTGCAGCTTAGCTTTCCGATGAAAATGGAATTTTAACCATATGTCGTGTTCGCCTTTTTTAAATAACATTTCTTACTCAAGCCCATTTTTATCTTCAATCCAACAGATGCCAACCAGGTGGTAATGCGGCAGAAACAAAAGCACTTCCATCCGGGCTCCGGAACCACCACCAATCCCCTAACAATCGAGGAGGATGAGCGTAAAACTCGGCGCATTTCCTACCTTCGGGCCACCGCCCACGACAACCTGTTCCAGATGATGGAAAGTGATCCTTCGGAGGGAGGAAGTCCAATGTCCCTACCACCGGACACCCCAGACACGGAACCGGAAACGGGTGCCGCGGCCGGAAACACTTCAACAACAACGACGGCAGCATCCGGAGCAACAGTGACGACAACGATCGACGAGGAATCTCTGGTTCCAGGATCTGTGACCGGCATCATCGATCATCAGCTCCAATCGAAGGATCAACAATCGCAACAACTCAAGAGGTAAGTCAGCAAACTGGAACGGGCCAATTTCCTGGTTTTGGGTTCTTAAAAAGTTCAAAATTCTTAGTCGGTCCCATTCTTGATTGGGTTACGGTGAGGGTGACGTCGAATTAGTCATCAGCCTATGCTTCTGGTGGTTTGATTTTGGCTTTGGTGAAACCAAAGTTACGCAGGATGGGTTTTGCGAGCTCGGCTTTTGGGTCGTTAAAATTTGCTGGACAACCTAATGAGTGCGCTGATTTTTAGCGCTTGATTAAGAGGTGATTTCGGTTTTGTTTTTTAAGGAACCCAAACGCATATGGTTCAGTGCATCGATGGAGAAAAAACCATTGCCGCCGCTTTAAGTTGTTGATTAATCGACGCTCATAAATCAAACCCTGCCAACCTTGGCAGGTTGCATTAGTAGTGTATCGTAAAACAAAATTGAGCTTGTTGTTCTGTCGATTTTTGTTTGAGATAATCCTCATATTTTGACAATCATAGTCGGACGGATTTCAAACACCTAATGTAAATATGTGCTTGAAAATTTTTGAAAAAAATCAATATTCAATACAAAACAAAGCATTTCTTAACTATATCCTGACTGCTGGATCACATTTCCTTCACGAAGGTACCCTTAAACCGTTTATTTTAGAGCTACGTAAGTACCTTAGGTTCTTCTTTGATAAACAGAAAACAGAATCCTGTAAATATAAGTGTTTTCTTGGTTGAAAACGTTGAAGCAGTCTCAACGAACCAAAGTAGAATCTGTAACAAAAAATTTTGTTTTTGAAAAAAAGGTTATTTTTTCCTCATTTTAACACGCCGCTTCTTGTCCTCATTTGTTATTCTGAATTTTAGGATTGTTGCAATTTAGTACGTGTCATTCTGAAGCAGCCAGTTTACGCGGAAATTGAAAATGAAAATGATGTACATCAACTTGACACCGTGATTAAAAAAAAGAAATTTTAGAAAAAAACGGTTATTGTAGAAATCGTGTTTTTTTTACCGTTATGGAATATATTATAAGAATTTAACATAAGGCTTTAAAAGTATCAAAAATGATGCACAGTGGTGTTTTAAACCATCGTCCTCACTTACCCCGGTGTACCTTACTTCTTTTGCAGGGTAGCTTCAAAGGAAGATGATTTTTTTATAAAACCCACATTTGAAAATTTAAGAGCTCTCGTGAAATCCCTAACTGCATTTGAACTTTTTCTTATTTGCTCTAAATTTCTGAAAATATCTAAAATAATTTTTCCTTTGTATTTTTAACTCGAATTGAAATTTGTCACAAAACTTATGAACATCTGTTAGAGATTTAAATTTTGGCTCAAGCGGAACCCCAATATTTCAAACGTTTTCCCGAGAAACATTTGATGATAGATGATCATCCAGTCATGATTAAATCCATAGAGCTCAAATGTTTTATCCGGAGGATTCGAAAGGTCAGTTCACTAATATTATACAACCGGAGTTTACGGCAGTTTGATCTTAAGCTTAAAAGTTGTATTGGATTGTGATTTCTTCCAAGATAAGCATCAATCCATTGCTAACTTTCTAAGACTTGATTTTCCAAAAAACGGATGATTTTTTTTGAAGAGAACAGTTTTATAAATCGTTTATTTTCAGCTATTCATGTATTGGGTAGTTCCAAAAGTAAAAGTTCCTATCTTATCAATTTAACCCAATAACCAGATTGATGAAGTTTGTTATCGTTTTTTTGTTAAGGCTTCCTCTATCAGTCTAATTCACGCAGTTTACGAATATAGTATCTGATATATTCATGGATTTATCTGGGGCGTCATAGATTTTTTGAATCACTTTACAAAGTTTTCCAAGTTCGCATGCCTGTCCATAAATCTTTAAAAGAAGGATTTTTGTTCTGGCAGATTTTAAAGTTGGAAATTTAGATTTATTTTATCACATCCTCTTTAAATAACACTAGTTTACAGCAGTTTTTAACCAAATCATCTGAAGTTTCTTCTTAATGTAAAATCGAATTCTGAATGCTGAGTTTTAAAATGAAATATATGAAAAAAAACTCAGTGGAACAGTTTTAATTATGCTTTATAGATTTAATTTAAAAAGTGTAAAAAGTATTTGTACATAAATCCTAATATCTCAAACTACATAATATCAATTTGAAATTTCTTTGTTTTATATTCAAGGTGAATAAATTTATCGCTGAAATTTAGAAAAAAATGCCTTATTGTTACAGTGAAACAATCAAAAGGCAAAAGGCAAAAAAGGCATAAAAGCAAAAAAGGCAGAAAAAGGTAAAAAAGGCGAAATGGCAAAATGGCAAAATGGCAAAAAGGCAAAAAGGCAAAAAGGTAAAAATGCAAAAAGGCAAAAAGGCGAAAAACGCAAAAAAAGGAAAAAAAGGCAAAAAAGGCAAAACGGCAAAAAATGGCAAAGGAGGCAAATAAGGCAAAAAAGGCAAGAAATGGCAAAAAAGGCAAGAAATGGCAAAAAAGGCAAAAAAAAGGCAAAAAACGGCAAAAGAGGCAAAAAAATGCAGAAAAAGGCAAAAATGGTAAAAAAAGCAATATAGGAAAAGTAGGCAAAAAGGCAAAAAACGCAAAAAGGCTAAAAAGGCAAGAAGGCAAAAAACGGCAAAAAGGCAGAAAAAGGCTTAAAAGGTAAAAAGGCAATATAGGCTAGGCAAAAAGCCAAAAAAACGCAAAAAGGCAAAAAAGGCAAGAAGCAAAAATGGCAAAAAAGGCAAGAAGGCAAAAAAAGGCAAAAAAGGCAAAACAGGCAAAAAAGGCAAAAATGGCAAAAATAGTAAAAAAGGCAAAAAAGGCAAAATTAGCAAAAAACGGCAAAAAAGGCGAACAAGGTAAAAAGGAAATAAAGGAAAGGAAGGCAAAAAAGGCGAAAAGGCAAAAAAAGCAAAAAAGGCATAAAAGGCATCATAGACAAAAAAGGCAAAATAGGCAGAAAAAGGCAAAAAAGGCAAGAAAAAAAACGGAAAAAAGGCAAAATAGGCAAAAAGGTAATAAAGGCAAAAAAGACAAAAAATGGCGAAAAAGGCAAAAAAGGCAGAAAAAGGCGAAAACGGCAAAAAATGCAAAAAAGGTAAAAAAGGTAAAAAGGAAATATTGGAAAAGAAGGCAAAAAAGGCCAAATAGGCAAAAAAGGCAAAAAAACAAAAAAGGCAAAAAATGCAAAAAAAGCATAATGGCAGCAAATGCAAAAAAGGAAAAAAAGGCAAAAAAGGGAAAAAAAAGGCAAAATAGGCAAAAAGGCAAGAAAGGCAAAAAGGAAAAAAAGTTAAAAAAATGCAAAAAATAGGCAAAAGAGGCAAAAAGGAAAAAAGGCAAAAAAGGCAAAAATGGCAAAAATGGCAAAGAGGCAAAAAAGGCAGAACGACAAAAAATGGCAAAGGAGGCAAAAAAGGCAAGAAATGGCAAAAAAGCAAAAAAAGGCAAAAAACGGCAAAAGAGGCAAAAAATGCAGAAAAAGGTAAAAAAGGCAATATAGGAAGAGTAGGCAAAAAGGCAAAAAACGCAAAAAAGGCAAAAAAGGCAAGAAGGCAAAAAACGGCAAAAAGGCAGAAAAAGGCTTAAAAGTTAAAAAGGCAATATAGGCAAAAAGCCAAAAAACGCAAAAAAGGCAAGAAGGCAAAACAGGCAAAAATGGCAAAAAATGCAAAAAAGGCAAGAAGGCAAAAAAGCCAAAACAGGCAAAAATGGCAAAAATAGTAAAAAAGGCAAAAAAGGCAACAAAAGCAAAAAAGGCAAAAAGGGCAAAATTAGCAAAAAATGGCAAAAAAGGCAAAAAAAGGTAAAAAGGAAATATAGGAAAAGAAGGCAAAAAAGGCAAAAAAGGCAAAAAAGGCAAAAAAGGCAAAAAAGGCATAATAGGCATAAAAGACAAAAAAGGCAAAATAGGCAGAAAAAGGCAAAAAAGGCAAAAAGGCAAAAGGCAAAAGGCAAAAAACGGAAAAAGGCAAAATAGGCAAAAAGGTAATAAAGGCAAAAAAGACATAAAATGGCGAAAAAGGCAAAAAAGGCAGAAAAGGCAGAAAAAGGCAAAAAAATCAAAAAAGGCGAAAACGGCAAAAAAGGCAAAAAAGGCGAAAACGGCAAAAAATGCAAAAAAGGCAGAAAAGGCAAAAAAGGAAAAGAAGGCAAAAAAGGTAAAAAGGAAATATTGGAAAAGAAGGCAAAAAAGTCAAATAGGCAAAAAAGGCAAAAAAAAACAAAAAAGCAAAAAATGCAAATAAGGCAAAAAAGACAAAATGGCAGCAAATGCAAAAAAGGAAAAAAAAGGCAAAAAAGGGGGAAAAAGTTAAAATAGGCAAAAAGGCAAAAAGGAAAAAAGTAAAAAAAAAACGGCAAAAAAAGGCAAAGGGGGCAAAAAAGGTAATAGAGGCAAAAAAGGCAAGAAATGACTAAAAAGGCAGAAAAAGGCAAAATAGTCTAAAAAAGTTGAAAATGGCAAAAAAGGCAATATAGGAAAAGAAGGCAAAATGGCAAAAAAACGCATAAAAGGCAATAATGGCAAAAAACGCAAAAAAGACGAAAAAAATAATAAAGACAAAAAAGGCAAAAACGGCAAAAGAGGCAAAAAAAGCAGAAAAAGGCAAAGAAGTCATAAAAGGCGAAAATGGCAAAAAAGGCAAAAAAGGAAAAGAAAGCAAAAAGGCAAAAAACGCAAAAAACGCCAAAAAGCTATTAAGACAAAAAAGTCAAAAAAGGCAAAAAAAGCAAAATAGACAAAAAAGGAAAAGAGAGCAAAAAGGCAAAAAAGGGAAAATAGCTAAACAAAAGACAAAAAAGGCAAAACGGCAAACTTCTACAGTTTCAATCCGATTTCGATCAACAACCTCTTGAATTCTTCGATTTAAAATAATATTTCTTGGGAATATTGGGAATATTTTTTTTTTTAAATTGATGTACAGTCAAAACCGTCGATGAAAATGTTCTTTTTTTTTTCTTAAAGAAAATAAATGAAAAAAACCATAAAAAGCTAAAAAAGCAGATAATAAATTCATAACTGTCAGCAATACTTACTATTAATCAAACGCAAAACTAAAGTTCAGATAATCGATTGCAAATTTTTTCACCTTTCAGATAAAAAAGAGGTTTCAAACTTATGTTAAGTTGTCAAAGATATTTAAATTTATGTACAATTTTTTTTTTCAGTTTGCCAAATTTCATAACTTGGGCATAACTTAAGAGTTGTTCAAATAAGATTTTTTTAAATATTTTGTTAGGGTTAAGCGCCCAATTTTGCATTAGAAATATGGATGAGTAAATGAAGTTAAGTTTTTTTTTACTTTGTAAACTTTGTCTTCGTAAGAAAGTTTGTTAATATCTCATTTCGAATCGTTTCGAAATTTTTAATGAGCAATTATCAACTTATTTTTAAAGAAACAAAAGTTGAAAGTTTTTGAAAAGTTAAAAAAAAATGTCAATTATAATTTTTATTTTCCCAATATTTTACATACTTCGAGAAGTGGTGGGTTTTATTTATTTTGATTCGTAACAGTTTTTTTTAATTCGTTTATCTTCAGAAAAAAAATTGAGACAAAATTTCTATAAAAATTAACTTTAAGTGCCACGTTTTAAACAATTCAACCACCTGTAAAAATCTATCAGACAAATTTGAATGTAAATTGTAAATCATGTTACACAAAATATAGATACAATTTCGAGTGTTTAATAACATAGGTAAAAAATTTAAAACAAAATTACATACTTCAACTTCCAGTGTTGTTAGGCACTTGATTCATAAGGAGATCGGAATTTAGGCCAAAGAGGAGTCTTTGGAGAAAAGGAGAAACATTAAAATAAAAAAAATTATGGAAAATATAGGGAGAGAGCTATCAAAGCTTTCAACACTCTCACTTCTGCTGTTAAATGTACTTTTTTTTTAGTTTTTGGTAGCTGATTCCTGATTCATGTTCTCTTGATCTTTGTTATCTAAGCATCAAATTACAGATACACAAATGACTTTAGCAGAACATTGGTTTTTAAAGCTATATAAATTTTACCAAAGATCGTTTCGTTTGTAATCTGTGAGAGATACAGCGATTCAAGAAATTTCCATTGAGAGTATTGATTATCCTAAACTTTTAGATGCTTAAGCTCGAAAGTAAAAAAAAATGTCAATTTTGTTTCAAACTCAACAAATCACAACACAATATGGTTTAGAATTTGGTAAAATATACAGGCGAGGACTTGTGTAATTTATCATATTCGAACGACCTGGAAATTTCACAAAATCAAGATGTGTTTTTGGCTGAGTTTGCGTTTCTTGTTTCAATTACTGCGTCCAGTGACAAATCCAAATTATGTTGAGTTTGTGAGTTATTGACAAAAGAATAATTTTCCACCCACTGGAGTGCAAATCCAACGAACAGAGCGGTAAAATGCTGTAAAAGCTGATTAAACACTCGAGCTGATTTTTATGGCAAATTAATACCGAATCATTCATTGATAGCAAAATTAGCCAAAACCTGGGTCTGACTTTTCATATACATAAGTACTTCGATAATCCAAAGTGTAGTTTTCACTGAAATCTTAACGATGCCTCGTTTAACCAACATTTCGAAACTAGTTTTGAAGGCAGGCAGTTTATCCCTTAATGATGCCCATTTTTGCGATCACTGAAAAATCAACACTCAGATAAAAAAAACAAAAAAAAAGCTGTTTGTGTTCAGTTCGATTTGATTTTAAACTCCTAAATAAATCTGATTTTTCATTACAGAAAAAGGAATATCAAATCATGCAATCATTTTGATCTCATTTTTTTCTGTTCTATCGTAAATTACGATTCGTAATAAATAAAACTTTAGATATGCCTTGTTTTGTTATCTTGCTGTAATTGTGCTTTCATTTTGGTCTCACTGCCTTTTTAGGCATCATATTTCGACATCGGGAAAATGTGATACTAAATTATGCTATTGCATTGATAGCTCTTTTTGGTTACTGTTTGCTATCGATTCAGGCATCAAAGTTTGCTCGCTCAGGCAATGTTCGAAACTTGAGGCCAATTTAAATATTTCACTGTGTTATAAGAGATCAAAATTTTTTTAACTAATGATGCAAAGTTGAATCTTCTTATGAGTTTCTATAAGCTGTGAGTTTCACGCTCATTTAAGATCCAAATTTCTCGTTCGTAATTCGTAAAACTTACAAAATTTGTTAGATAAGCATTCTCAAAATTATTTGAAAATCTGTAGGACGTCTTATTAGTTGAATTCTAAAAGCAAGCCTGAATTTGGAATCTTGTAATACCTAACTGTCTACAAAATGGTTTCTCATTTATGATTCTCATTCCAAAAAAAACTCCAACTGTAAATAAAAATCAACATTCCGTCGAAAAACAACCATAACCTCACTTTGACCGCGATGCAACATCTCCAATCTCCGTGTGGTTCGCAAATAACCACTTATTTACGACAATGCACCAACTGCAAAACTGCAAAACTGCATTCAACAATCGCCGGTCACATTCGAAAACTAACTGAACGCATCAGTGCCCACCGGCCCTGGCGACGTCCGCGTTTTACCACCGACATTCAACCGCTGCGAAGGTTGTTCGAAGATTCCCCACCCCCGGTCAGTTTGCCTCCGATTCCGGAAACGGGGGCCGGTCAACAGCAGCTACTTCCGGTTCCAGAACCCCCCTCGAGTGAGATGCTGGAAAGTGACGACGGTGGAGAATTGGATCAGGATATGCTGCTGATGGATTCCAGGTTGGCGGTTGGGCAGAAGCGATCGGCCTCGGTGCATCTGGCCGGACATCAGCAGATGAGTGGAAGCAGCATGGGTAATCTGCACGTGATAACGACGACTTCCGCTTCCGGTGTGGTCACCCGAAGCTACTTTTTCGCTCAGAGGTTCGCTGGCCTAAATTTTGGAGTGAAAAATAAGCTAGGCTTTCGATGTTTTTTTTTAATTGACGCTTGCAAACAACCTTCTAAATCTTCTACGTATTTAAATTAGTTGCCCTCGTAATGACCTCAAATTTAGCGCTTGCTATAAGTAAAATGAGACGCCCCATCATCGGCGTCATGTCAGCAAAATCAGCTTATGTTTTCATCTTGCTACTGATCATCTCGTTGTGTATTTCATCAATCATCATTACCTTACTCCAAACGCCGCCACAGCCGTTTGAGCCGCTCTAGATTATCATCAATGACTTTGGGCTGTCGAAGTCAATCTGTGTTTTCTTCTTCCGACTGTGTTTGGTATCTCTTCATCGTCATCTCCACCATCAGCCATCGTCATCATCATCAACAACATTGGGAAATTTCCGAATTAAGACCGCAAACCAAAGAGAGAAAAAAAACACCCCAAAACATATGTGCAATTTTCGTGGAAGTGCATCCAAAATAAGAAGTGGGGAAGCAAAAAAAAAACCATAACATAACCTCTCTATCATCCATACATTACACACTCATCGGAGAAGAGCCACCTCCCGCAGCTGCGCTGCTCTACTGCTGCGATGATGCAATCGCGGCTTTCTCCAGCTGTTTCAAAGTCACGGATCAGGTCCATCCATAATGTATCTTACACTGGCTACTCTTGCTCTCGTTTGAATTCAATTTTATTTGAATCAACAGCGCGGTACCGAATTTGGTCCTAACTTTTTTTTTCGAAGTCGAATTAGTGTTGCTGATTTTTACCTTCCATATATTTTACGTCTCGAATAAGTCGGAGCTTGTCACCGTTTGAGAAAGTTCACTTAAAAATCTAAAATTCACCTGAAAATAATGAATTTAGATACCACTTCGAAATCCAATAATTGAGTTCTGGAATATAGGCTCAGAACTCTGAAGCAGAATTCAGATTCATAAGACTGATTTGGAAAACAAATCCTCAATAAAATCTCAATTAAATCTAGAATAAACCCAAGCAACGCAAAGCCCTTGAAACAGGTACAAAAAAGCTTAATCATATCCCCATCCTTGATATGAAGTACGTGCTTTGCAGCTTAAAATTTAAGATCTTATTGATACTTTCAAGTTAGTTCCAAAACAAGCCTTAGTGCTCTTCTATTCAGCTTCTAGCGACCTTTTTATTCAGCTTCTAAAAAATCGTAAAATGACCAAAACATTCTCTCTATCTCAACTGCACCCTTAGCATCGGTTCATATCACCTTCTCTGGATTATTTACTATTTTTGGCGCATGGTGCCAACATGATGTCACGCACCGTATTCCAAACTCGCCAAATTGCTCAACTGCTTCTTTACTACATTTCCTACATTCCGACATCAAAATGATCACTCAAGTACCGAATCTCTTATTGAAAATGACAAATGACAAAAATGGCAAAAATGACAAAAATTACAACACGGAAAAATTGACAAAAATTACGAGAATGTCAAAAATGACAAAAATGACAAAATTGACAAAAATCACAAAAATGACAAAAATCACAAAAATGACAAAAATGACAAAAATGACAAAAATGACGAAAAAGACAAAAATGGAAATGACAAAAATGACGACAAAAATGACAAAATGACAAAAATGACAAAATGACAGAAATGACAGAAATGACGTAAATGACGTAAATGACAGAAATGACAGAAATGACAGAAATGACAGAAATGACAGAAATGACAGAAATGACAAAAAGGACAAAAACGACAAAAATGATAAAAATGACAAAAATGACAAAAAAGACAAAAAAGACAAAAATGATAAAAATGAAAAAAATGGCAAAAAAGGACAAAAATGACAAAAAAGGACAAAAATTACAAAAAGGACAAAAATTACAAAAATGACAAAAATTACAAAAATGACAAAAATGACAAAAAATGACAAATATGACAAAAAGACAAAAATGGCAAAAAATAACAAAAAATGACAAAAATAACAAAGATGACAAAAATGACAAAAATGACAAAAATGACAAGTATGACAAAAATGATAAAAAAGACAAAAATGGCAATAGAGACAAAAATTACAAAAATGACAAATATGACAAAAATGACAAAAAATGACAAAAATGATAAAATGACAAAAATGCCCAAAATGAAAAAATTATAAAAATGACAAAAATGACAAAAATCACAAGAATTACAAAAATGACAAAAATGACAAAAATGACAAAAATGAGAAAAATGACAAAAATGCCAAAAATGATAAAAATGACAAAAATGACAAAAATGAAAAAAATGACAAAGCTGACAAAAATGACAAAAATGACAAAAATGACTAAAATGACAAAATGACAAAAATGACAAAAATTATAAAAATTATAAAAATGACAAAAATCACAAAAATCACAAAAATATACCAAAAATACAAAGAATGACAAAAATGTCAAAGAATGACAAAAATGTCAAAAATGACAAAAATGACAAAAGTGACAAAAATGATTAAAAAGACTAAAATGACAAAAATGACAAAAATGACAAAAAATAACAAAAATTGATAAAAATGATAAAAATGACAAAAATGACAAAAATGACAAAAATGGCCCAAAATGACTCAAATGGCAAAAAATGACAAAAATGACAAAAGTGTTAAAAATAATAAAAATGACAAAAATGGTAAATAACAAATAACAAAAATGACAAAAATGACAAAATTGACAAAAATGACAAAAATGACAAAAATGACAAAAATGACAAAAACGACAAAAATGACAAAAATTGCAAAAAATGACAAAAAATGACAAAAGTGATAAAAATGATAAAAATTATAAAAATGACAAAAATGAAAAAAATGAGAAAAAGACATAAATGGCAAAAATGACAAAAATTTACATAAATGACAAAAATGGCAAAAATGACAAACATGAGAAAAACCGCAAAAATGACAAAAATGACAAAAATGTCAAAAATGACAAAAATGGCAAAAAATGACAAAAAATGACAAAAGTGATAAAAATATCAAAACTGGCAAATAGGAAATGACAAAAATGACAAAAATGACAAAAATGACCAAATTGACAAAAATGATAAAAATAGTAAAAATGATAAAAGTGACAAAAATGACAAAAATGACAAAAATGACATAAATGACAAAAATAATAAAAATTACAAATACGACAAAAATGACTAAAATTATAAAAAATGGGATCATTTTTCTATGATGAATGACAAAAATTATCAAAATTACAAAAGAACGAATTGGCATAAGTAACAAACATACTGAAAGTGGAAAACCACAGTGAAATCACAGAAACAACTTTAAAAGTTTCAATTTAATATCTTATTATCATGGGCAAAATGACAAATAGCAATCGAAAATGGCAGTTGTATGTGATTTACATATATATTAAAAAAAAGTTGTAGAACGAATAAAAAATAGGAGACACATTATTTAAAACTTAAGAACTTATTAAATTACTCATATCTACAAAAATTTGAAACAAAAACGAAACAAAAAATTAACATTTCACACCCAAAATAAATTATTAAAAACAAAAGTGAGAAGTGATACAGAATATGACCTAGTACTTCAATTCTTTTTCTCATTTACTTCCTCATTTATTTAATTTATAATTTTATTTCATATATTATGTTTTGTTTCAAATTTCTTCATGTTTTGAGTTTAATTTAAAAAATGTTTCTTTACATTTTATCATGTTTTTTATTTTATTTTTTTTGTAATTTTTATGATCATCGGTGATTTTGTAAATCTGTTTTTAGTTTAATAATATTTTTTTCCATTATCAAAACTACAAAAGAACAAATTCGCAAAAGTGACAAACATACTGAAAGAGAAAAAAATCGCAGAAACAACTTTAAAATTCCCAAAGTAATAATAAAAAAAATGACAAAAAGTAATCGAAAATGGTAGTTTATGTAATTAACAATAAAAAAAGCTATAGAACGAGTAAAAACAAGAGGTCATTAAATTTCATACATGGCATAAGTTTTTTTTAAGAAACTAAAGAACTGATTAAATTACACATAATCACAAAAATTTGAAAAAAAAAAAGTTAAAACTACACACTCAAAAAAATTATATAAGATAAAAACTAAAAATTAAAAAATGAGAAATTATCCAGAAAAGGGCCAATATGACCAAACATTATTTCAAATTTTGTTCGAATTTTTTTCTTAATCAAATTTTCATATGTTTCTATTTTTTCAATAATTTTGTTTCTCATAAATGTCTTCAGTTTTTTTTAGTTTAATTAAAAAAAAATCTATTTTTGATTTTATTGTGATTTTGATTTTTTTTTGTAATGTTTATGGTCATTGGTGATTTGTCAATCTGTTTTAATTTTCATATTTTTTTTCTTTCTGTTAAATTTATCCTTTTTGTTTATTTTGTTTCATGTTTTCTAACTTTCCTTTGGAATATGTTTATTTTCAAATTTATTTCCATTTTATTTTTTGAAATTAAATTTTTTTAACCTTGTTTTTTTTCGTTTTTTTTTCAAATCAAAATAATTTTTTATTTAATTTGTTTTACGATTGAAATTTGCTTTTTTTTTTAGAAGTTGCAGTTTTTTGCTAGAATGAGGAGCTTAGAAATGGGGGCTCCAAGCTTTGACCCTGATATTTAAATCGGATAATTATTCGATTTACAACTTACTGAACAAAAGCAACTACTGACTACTCGATAACTCATCAAATCTTATGTTACAAAGCGAATTGTTATTATTATTTAACTCAGAATCAGAAAGTCCGAAGATCAAAAAGAAAGTTTCGAGGACCCGAAATTAGGAAATGATCAAGTCAGAAAATCGAATATTTGGAATGTCGGAAAGTAAAAAAGTTAAAAATTGAAAATTTCCAGAAAGTTGGACAGTCAGAAAAACAGAGTTTAATTGTCGAAACATTTTATCCCAATTTAAAAAAAAAATAATTTCTGACTCTTATATCTAGGAAAGTTAAAAAGTCAAGAAGTCTACAAAAATGCATGTCACAATGTCAAAAAATCAGACAGTCAGATAGCAATAAATAAACAAAAAGTCATAAATATCAAAAACAGGAAATCAAATGCGTTAAAAACTAGACAGAAAATAAGAAGATCAGAAAGTCATAAAGTCTTAAAGTTTGGAAACCACACAGCCAGAAAGTTTACAAGTTAGAACTTCGGAAAATTAACCCTTTAATGCATAGTGTTGTTTAAAAAAAACATTAATTAAAATCCGGAGTGTGAACGGAGTGTGGAGGCGAAGGATGAACCACGAGCTCGCGCGCCTCTACGGTGAACCCAGTATCCAGAAGGTTGTGAAGGCTGGCCGAATACGCTGGGCGGGACACGTTGCGAGAATGCCGGACGACTGTCCTGCAAAACAGGTGTTCGCTACGAATCCGGTAGGAACAAGACGAGCGGGGGCGCAACGAGCGAGGTGGTTAGACCAAGTGGAGCGTGATCTGGCGAACGTGGGGTGCCCGAGAAATTGGAGAACGGTTGCTATGAACCGAGTGAATTTTAGGAATTATGTTCGTCAAGTTATGTCGTGAGACGGAATACTATGTAAATAAATAAATAATTAAAATCCAAATGTCTCGGAAACGCATGAACATTTTTGAGTTATGTGTTAACAAAAAATATTTTAGAGATTAAAAGAATTTAGCCCATGGTATTTTTACCAGGATACAGCCCTTTTCGTTTTGGCAACACGACCGTAGATTATGTGTGGCCAAATTCAAATGTTGCCAAAATCGAACGGTTTTGTCACTTTTTTGATTATTGTTTTTATTTCAAATTAATCAAAATTAATGTCAAACATTGTCATATGCATTTGTTTTAAAGTTTGGCTCAATTATATTAGTTTTAAGCAGTAAAAAAGGGAAAATATGATTTTGTTTACTGTTTTAAACTTATATAATACAGCCAAATTATAAAAATCCATTCTGATATCATTTTTTACATTAATTTTGATTTATTTGAAATAAATATAAAAAATAAAAAAGTGACAAAAAAAACGTCTTTTTGGATGTTGCCAAAATCCAAAGTTGCCAAAAAAGAAAGGGTATTGAAATGTATGTGTGAGATATCGAACAAAATAGGAAGAAAAAATGCAAAACTCAATTTTTTGTTCATTTATTTTATTTTTAAAGTAGTTTTGAGAAAATCGGTATAATTCAAAATTTCTAATAAAAATGTTTTAATCCCAGTTAATCACAAACATCTTTCTGCGCCTAATGAACAATGTTCGGAAGAAATTTACAAAATCGCCTCGAAATGATTCCAAATTATTTTTCAACTTTGATGGACTCAAAATAATGGCTTCAATCCTGTTCAGTTGTGTTATTCGAATGAAAATGTTCTCATTTTGAAAAAGTCCTGCATTGAAGGGTTACAAGCAAAAATAATTGGTAGTTAAATTGATAAGTGGAAAATAGAATTTCAGATAACAAATAAGGCAAAAAGTTGGAAATATTGATAATCAAAAAGCTTTAAAGTAAGAAGGACAAAATGATAGAAATCCGAAATCCAGATATTTAGCAGAGCAAAAAACATGTATTTATAGAAGTCAGAAAGTCAGAAAAAAATCAGAAAAATTGAGAGTCAAGTAGTTTTGCAGATGGAAAGTCAAAAAAAATGAACAATCATTATATGTATCAGAATTTCTGCAAATCAGTAGGTAATTCAGCAAAAAGAATATTTCGGAAAGTAGTAAAGTTAGGAAGCTAGAATATTGGAAATTTGTTAAATCAAGCAGTCTTGGAGCTGGACATCAGAAAGTCAAAGAATCTGGAATTCTGGAGATTAGGAAATCCAAATGTTGAGTTTCTGTGAGTCGATAAATTCAGCTTGAAGACAAAAAACCAAAACTATAAAAAGTCTTTTTTAAGATTTTTACTGAATTCTGGTCTTTTAATGTAGAAAAAGATTTTTTATAATAATTTTTAGTGTGATTCTATATATTTCATACTCAACTCTTTTTAGTTTAACTTTTATCCAATGACTTGTTTTGACTCGACTTCGGCTTCTTCTGCTTCTGGTATGTCTTTAGATTCTATTTTTGGCCACATCTCGAACTGTGTCAGTCTTCCAACTGGCGGAAGCATGCATGGCTTTCCGGGCCAAAGTTTTGTCCACCGGGTCCGGTGTACAAAACTTGGGACCGGAAAGCCATGCATGCTTACGCCAGTAGGAAGACTCCCACAGTTCTTCAGGATGTGGCCAAAAAGTGGAATCCCCTCTCCGCACCTTCCAACGTACTAAGGTAAGATTGGGTCTAAAGACGGACCGGTGGACAAAACTTTGGACCGGAAAGTCATACATAGAGCTTTAAGTTGAACTGTAAAGAAAAACACCAAGCAGAAGTCAGCTGTTTAAACGTCATCCGAAATAAGTGGGGTTAGAATATATAAAAAAAATTGTGACATAGTCAAATGGAAGAAAACCAGTCAGTCAAGTAGTTTTGACATATGGACCTCATAATGTTTTTAAAAAAATATATATACCTTCAGAAAGCTATAAAATTTGAATATTGTAAATAAAAAAATCAAGGAACCTCTAGACTGGAACTGAAAAAAGGAACTTAGAAAATTAGAAGATCATACGGTTAAAAACCAGAAAGTCAGGTATAAACTATAAGAAATGAGTATACGTTCACAAGAACTATGAAAACTATAAGAACTTTTAAAACTTTAAGAACTGTTAGAAATACACATAAGAACTTTAAAAACTATTAGAATTTTTTTCCAGTGTTCACTTAATTTTTTTGTTTTTATTTTTAGTTTTATCCAATGAAGTGATTCTTTGTTCGGTTTAATTTTTTTTTCAACTTTTTTCAATTGAACTTTCGCGTAACGCCTTAACTATTTGTCATGACGCAATCGTAAGTTTATCTTGATATTGCACACATTTCACCTCAAAAAGGCTTGACGAAAGCTCGATCGCGGCCGCCCATCTAGTTGATCTACTTGCTCCATGACCTATGATATAGATAACGAGATGGATGTTGTTGTCGTTTGCATTATCATCATCATCTCATTCTGTGCGCCCTCGATAGCCGCTTGAAATTCACTGAAAAAAAAATGTGAGGAAAATGTATAGAAAATTGGCCCTCGTGATATCTTCTTTCTCTCGTTTTTTTCGTTGTTATTGTTAATGGCGGAAAAAGGCACCCATCCGAATCGATTTTGCGTCGTCGTTGTCGTTGCGGTTTAAATCCACGATTCAGTCTTCTTTCGATTAATATATGAGTTTGTTTTCCACTCTCTCTCTTAAATTACATAACCTTAAACAAACTGCCGAACCGTTCCATTTTCCACAACAACCAACAACAACAACACACGCATCGTATCAACTGCCAACAGCTGTTTGACAGATCGCTTAACACTTTGTAGAGAAGCCGCCTCATCAACATTAACATCGCCATCTTCGCCATCAGTTGTTGGGTGTTTTGTTGTTGATGTGCACTAAATGTTGACGTTTTTTTTTGTTTTAGTTTTTCTTTCTTCTATCCGTTAGGTTTCGCTCAAAATGATGATGTTTTAATTTTTTTTTCGAGGGGGTTGGGAAATTTTCCAACCCCAATACACCCTCTTAATAGTTGTCACACACATCATGGTACAAAAATTAATCCTTTTTTCACTAAACACGTGCAAATCGCTCGCCTACTAGTAATTGCTACAGCTGTAATCTTTTGGCAAGCGTTTGTTTTGCTCGTTCGTTTACATTCTGTTTCTAATTGTTGTTGTTGTCAATAATGAACCGTTTCTGTTTTCTAACCGAAACCCCCGTTTTTTTTTCTGTCTTCCTTCTGTGTTCCCATGACAAACCAGCCACAGTGCCAAATCGAAGGCGTTGGCCCACTTCCGGGATAGTCCGGCAGATCCGGCGGCCCCGCTCATCCGGGAGGGGGAGCTGAACGTCAAGGTAACGCTCCTGGACGGGAAACGGTCCCAGGATCGCAGCTGGCGAACAGTCCACGCCGAGCTGCGTGGCAACCGGCTGAAGCTGACGCTGTTGCGTGGCGGCGATGCCAAAAGTGGAACCGGACAGGTAAGTTTTTCCATTTTTAAACTTTAATTTGGAGCAAATTGGAGCAAGCCATGACTGGTCTCATCCGAAAAGAAACACAAGTTAAAAGGTAAATTGGTTCAAATCTGTGGATACTTCTTGTGTGAAGGAATGATGAAGGGCAAAAACGCCTACATTGATCGGAAATTGAATAGCATCTATTAGACGAAAGAGTTCAATCGGCGAGAAGCGAAGAACCTTCGCGAAAAATGTTCGACGCCCGCGATGCCAAACAATAACGGTTGTGGGGTACAATACTTTTTTTTTTTTAATTTAGTCCAAATCTATTTTTATTAAAAAATTCATCTAAATACATGGTCCTTCGGATCGGATATCGTAGTTTCTTCATATGCTAATCGTCAACAATGAAACTTATTCAAGGAGTTGTTTTTTTATAGCCAACTTTATTTGGTCCTTCCAGCCGGATCGAGTCGATAACTGCAGCTTTTTCGAGTGCTCAAACGTGCTCAAACATTTGTTCCATCGAATTCGCTTTAGATGGTGGCTATGGCCGATTCCTACTAGCTATTATGAAGATTACGGTTAATACGGTTGAGGATTTCAACTTTTTCCAACGTTGTGGATATGTGTAGGACCCTGTGAACTCGCTTCCTAAGTTCCAATCAAAAGAGAACGAACGTCCTGCCCTAGGTCGGTCAACTCGAAAGTCGACCTCATCGGCCTTTTCCCATCCATCTAATGACTTTCTATACATCTTCAGGATTCGATTTTTTAGTTCAATACCACTCCACGAATACGTTTTGGGCGTGAAGAACCTGTTTTAAGCTTCATATCGATGTTTTACAATGGCGATTGGAGCGTATTTTCCTTAATCAGCCTCTTAGTTCAATCAACTATTGGACTGTTCCCTAAACTGAGGATTGTTGAAGAGTTTCGAGAAAAGATTTTAGGTTTCATCATACCTTAACGTAGTTTCAGGTAACCACCATTGCAGTTTGACTTCCAACTACAAGGTGGAGTCCGTAACCCTTGGATGTTTTCATCTGAAGCTAGTGTTTTGGAATGTGATTTTAGTCACTTGCAGTGTAAGGAAGTTAGAAACATGCCACAATAATAATTTTGGTCGACAATAACTTAATTTTGAGCCTGAAAAAATGTTGCCATGAATCGTTGAAAAGTATGCGATATGTTTCGAAGCCGAACAGCATGCGAATACATTCATAATACCTTCAGTAGACTGGTCCAAAACAAAAGCGTTTTCCTGTATTCCGAGTGTTGGCGTTTCTTGGCCTGCCAGAAAGCCCCATGCCAGATTTAAGTTCAATCGGTCAACTTTAAGGGGTCGTTCAATGAAATTCAAGTTATTAAGAGACTTTGACTCGGTTTGTTCTAGGGAATCGGTAAAAATCGCTTTTCAGACTCGAAAAAAAGTTAGAAGGTTCTAAAATGAGGTAATTCAATTTTCATGGGCTTGTGATATAGCTCAGTTGGCAAGTCTGTTGTCTCCTGATCCGATGTCCGCGAGTTCGAGCCCAAGAGTAAACATCGAACACAGTTGTACCGGATAAGTTTTTCAATAACGATCCGCCAACTGCAACGTTGATAAAGTCGCGAATGCCATAAAGATGGTAAAACGACTATAATCGAAACAAAAAAAAAAAATCAGATGGAACCCAGGTCAGTTTAAAAAAAAAAACAGCGAGAAACATCGTTAGTTCGTTCGTTTTGGGTTAAGCTATCTTTGGGGACAATCAAGCCATGTTTTACGTGGCGGTGATCTACACCTTCTTAGGATATATAATTCAAACGTATGCTTATGTATACACTCAAACTTTTCAAACACTTCAAATTTCTCTCAAAATTGTACTGTTTGAGTATAGTGACTTCATGTTTCAACACTCTTGAAAAGAACGTTTTTGTGAAGCTTTCCGTCCAATGGAGGTCATTACGGACCTTTAAAACTATAAATAGCTCAACAACTGTCGTGCTGTTTTTCAACTGAGGTCGGTTGAAGGCCTTCACAGAAATCTAAATCTTACCAAATTTTTATTTCTTTCGAATGCCATTGATGAAACGTCCTTCGCTGTATGAGTTTCAACTCCAGGATAAAGTCCGTGACCCTTCTAATGTTTCCGTTCAAGGCTACTGATCCTACTTGAAATTTTGTCATGAATCGTTGAAAAGTATGCGGGGTGTTTTTCAGGCCGAAAGGCATACGAGTAATTCTTACTTTTCAAAGGTGATAGTAACTTGTTCGATGGGGTTATGGACAAGGCTCAATCGCCATAAGATTATTCGAAACGTATTTTACTAGGCTTATCAACTTCTTGGATGGTGTTCAAAAGTCGCACTGGATTTGCCAGGTCACTTAGTGCGTAGTGCACTAATTTCGAAGGATTTGGTAAACCTTATCAATTACGGAGTATTTTAGGGGACCTTAACTTCATGACCTGCTCAATTGATTTGACATGTTTTTCTTTGAAAAGGTTTGTCTTCATACTTTTTCTGACTGAACGCCACCACCGTATAGACGCTAGGCTATCCAAAATGGAGTCTGCCCTCATTGATGTAGCATATTAAATAGCCTCGATCGGTATTCTTCATCAACGTGGGTCTACATAAGAAAACATTCTAGTTAAGTTTTTCCTGATACTTAGATTTGTAATTGGTGTAAACACCTGATTTTTGCCAATATTTTTCCAGTCCATATCCAAGTACTTCTCAGACGTGAAGAACATAATTAAGATCTTCATATAGATATCTCCCGGTGAACAGTAACCCAGTACAACTGTCATAGTTCAACCAACTGATGGGCGTTTTTTCATACTAGGGATCCTTAAAGACCTTTTAAAGATTTTGGATCTCACCGTACCTTAGAGCAATTCCGATTTGCCGATTTCCTAGCTATTTCTCACGAGCTTGACTCTGTTGATTGAGAAGCTGAGCTTGATCGATCCGATCATAAATCACATAATCGATCTACATGTGCCGAAACGTCTTGCAGCTTAAAATACTCGAGCGCCTTGGATAACCAAAGATTTGAAACGCTTGAAAACTATGAAGCGCAAAGCTCTTCGAAACTACAACAGGCTCAAATCACCCTCCTTAAAGGATGAATTTCGTAAGCTGAATTCAGCGTTTAAAAAAGCCAGCGCCAAATGCTACCAGAATTACTGATCTCGACTGCAACGGAATTTTAAACAAAACCCAAAGTCTCTTTGGAAACAAGAATCTGGATTACCAACTAACATGTTTCTGGATGACGAGACGGCCTCGTCGGAACAGGATATACGCAATCTTTTTGTTAGAAAGTTTTCTAGCGTCTTCTCTTCTGGATCTATATCCTCAGAACGAATAGCTAGCGCAACTAGAAACGTTCCATCCTTGAATACCCTCTTAAACAACATCTCTTTTGATGAAGAAACTTTACTGAAGGCGACTGTTAAACTGAAAAATTCTGTTTCCCCGCGCCCCGATGATATACCAGCTACGTTTCTGAAATGCTTCATGCCTCATTTAGTAATTCCTATTAAACGCATATTTGACGCATCGCTAGACAAAGCGATCTTTCCGTCGTTGTGGAAGATTGCTTTTATGTTCCCGGTTTACAAAAAAAGCGAAAGGAGGGATATTAATAATTACAGAGGAATTTCGGCTTTGTGTGCAGTAGCTAAATTGTTCGAATTTGTTATCTTTGACCCAATTTTCTCGTTTTGCAAACAATATATTTGTAATGATCAACATGGATTTATGCCCAAGCGCTCTACGACTACAAACTTATTGACATTCAAATCTTTTGTGCAAGACAGTTTTGCTGCCGGTTTTCAAGTCGATGCAATTTACACCGATTTGTCAGCTGCTTTTAACAAGGTGAACCACGAAATAGCTATCGCGAAGCTGGAGAGGCTGGGATTTTGCGGGTCCTTATTAGATTGGTTTCGCAGTTACCTCATAGGACGCAAATTCTCTGTTATATCTGGTAACTCATGTTCCGAACAATTCTCTGTCACATCAGGCGTGCCTCAAGGCAGCCACCTTGGCCCAGTAGTGTTCCTGATTTACTTTAATGACGTGCTTTTACTACTTGACGGTCCAAAACTCGCCTATGCAGATGATCTGAAGCTATTCTACACTATGAAAGGTTCTGGAGATACTGTACTTTTACAGCGACAGTTTGACAATTTCTTGAGCAAAGCACTTAAAAGATTTGGAAGTAATTCTAGACCAACAGTTGGACTTAAAGACGCACACTTGCTATGTAGTCGACAAAGCATCGAGAAGCTTGGGATTTCTCTTTCGCGTCACTAAAGACTTTAAAGACATTTACTGCCTGAAAAGTCTCTATTGTAGCCTTGTTCGCTCAATCTTGGAGTATGCATCTGCTGTGTGGAGTCCCTGTTACCAGAATGGTGTTGATCGAATCAAGGCCATCCAAGGACGCTTTATGCGTTACGCTTCAAGACACTGGAATTGGCAAGATCCATTCCGCCTTCCACGATACGAGAATCATTGCTACCTCATATCTTAGGACACGCTTCAAGCCCGGCGAGCTACCATTCGAGCATTATTTGTCTCCAATCTGCTGGCTTCGAATATAGACTGCACCATGCTGCTGAAAACTATCAACTTGTGCGTTCGACTTCCAGAACTAAGAAATCGGAACCTTCAGCTTCTCATTCCTCTTCGCCAGAACAACTATGGAGCCAATAGTGCCCTGATTGGTATTACTAGGACATTCAACCGTTTCTCAGAGCTCTTCGACTTTGATACTTCCAGGAATATGTTTAAAAAAAGAATTCTAGCTATGTTAAGAACTGAGTAGTCTGTAGTATGTTATTTTTTTTTTGTTAATTTTACATTAATGTTACTTTTAAGACCAATCATTAGGATCAATACGTGATCCGTTGATTTCTTAACAATAAATAAATAAATAAATTCTCAAAGTAAACTTTCTCCACTGTATTAGTCAGCAGGTTTTGCCACTTCTGTAGAATTAGTCATAATTTGTAATGCCGACCAAGCTTCGAATTTCTATCGCCCCGTAATTATAAAACTAGTGCACAAAATTCTTTTTATTCAGAGGTAATAGTACTGAACTCTACAGGGATTTAATCAAGGTCCACGTTCCACCACGATTCATGGAAATAGGCAATACGTGACGTTTCACCCCCGATACCTCAGACTGTTCAGCTGAACACTTGTTCACATCCTTCAACGGTGCTATGACTATGAATTTTCCTACATAAAGGTTGGCACGCGAGACCCATGCTTTGGACAGATGTCTGGTTCCATTAGGACATTGGTCAGGTTTGAGGTAAACAAGTCAGGTATTGGTGCAACGCAGTACACTTTCGTCTCTTACGCAAAAATAGGGCCTTTTTTACACAAACTCTCGGAAAGTCGTTCTTTTGCAATTCAGCACACAACGAGGATAGGCTTTTTCTCAATGACCGTGTTGTGGTCTTGCATATGGTTAGCAAGGTCTTGCTTTCATCTGGACGCCATAATCGTTAAGGTCTTTACCAAACCTATGACGTTGACGACCAAAAAGTATAGTAACTTTAACTCAAAACTGTTCAATCGTTGCCATGCAAACCCATTACTTGGATAGACCAAAGCACAGTGTCTATACTCGTCTTGCCAATCTAGATGAGGAAAAGTTTATCAACTTCTCCGTATTTCAGATTAAGTATCAATAGGTACCTCAGCGGGATAGATACATGTCTCTTCGAAATCAAAACCTTAGTCACCGTAATAGAGTCTGACCTTGAAGGTTCCTCTTCATGGGCAGTCCTTCCATCGAAGTTTGAGTTTGGATGAAGTAATAATTTTAGAAATTTAGAGTTCAAGATCTGCCCTACGATTCTCCTGTATTCCAGGCTGTGATCTTCGGAACAGGATGGACCTAAAAGTGCCTATTCCTTTTTCAAGTTACAAAGAGCCTTAACAGGCGTTCCCTACAAGATTAAACAAGAATCCAAAGTGTAGTGGATGCTGTGGAATGACCACCTGCGTCGGTGGGTTCACTTCTCCTTCGTGGAGTATTCGAGTAGTGTCGTTTCTGATGATTGAAGCTGTGTTGGTATGACTTTACCTTCTCCGCATTGTACATTAGAAGAAAGGAGTATTTCTCTGACAGGGAATACCATCAAAGTGGAGAGTCTCTCGACGCCACCATGACATTTACGTCGGAAATCGTCCAATTCTTTACGTGAAGTCTCGAGTGTGTGCTGTGAAAGGCACGAGTCCGGAATAAGCGACTCTCGATCGACACACAACCGGCAGAAAACTGGGCATTGAGACTAAACGATTAAAATAGATTAAGCCAACAAGCATTTGAAAATTTCATTTTTGTTTTATTATGGCATTTTATATAAGGCTAGTTTAGTAACTGCTTCATTAAGCTCATAAAGCTTTTACTAAATATACTCTTTAAGTTGTTAAAAAGATTTCTGAATGATCTATCAAAACTCCAACAAAACATAAACTAAGAAGTTTGTTCCAAGCTTTTTTTACATGTTTTATAAAGGCACGCAGTTCTTGATTACAAAACCGTAATAAAATTAGGTAACAGTTTTCGATCAAGATGTCAAAAAAGGACACGCTCAGGCTAGATTGTACGCATTTGAATTGAAATTTCCATTTTTACACATTTTTGATAAGTTGTGTGTGTTATTTTTGAGTTAAATAAAAGAAAATATAAAAATCTTTCTTTGAAATACATCAAACCACCAGAAGTGGTATGAGTATCTCTACAACATGAAAAAATTTATTGTTCGACGCCATCATTAATCAAAGATGGCGGCTTCCCCTTTTCTTTTCAAAGCTTAAAATTACTAAAAATCTCATAAAACTTCCCCAATATGGGTATTGAGTAAAAAAGCTAAACGAGTGGAACTCAAATTTCGTTGTCCGACGCCAACTTGAATTCCAAGATGGCGACTTTCGCTCAACTTGAAAATGCTGTGAATGACTGAAAATCACATGAAACCCCCCGAATTTGGGTATTAATTGAAAGGGTTCAACGAGTACTAGTCGAATTTTGCTATCTGACACCATCTTGAAATATTTTCTTTTCAAACCTGTATATAACTGATCATAGCTTGAAACCCTCATAATGGGTATTGGGTGGCAAACAAGAATAAGTCGAATCGGCGGCTTCCGCTTAAGTTCAAAATGCTGTGAATCACTGAAAATCAAACAAAAGCCCCACAATATGAGTATTGGGTGAAAAGGCTACACAAGAAGAAGTCGAATTTGGTATCCTGATATTATCTTAAAATCCAAGATGGCGGCTTTTCTTTTCAAATCTGTATATTACTGATAATCGCTTGAAATTTCCGTAATATGAGTATAAGTTGAATGGGCTAAACTAGAAGAAGTCGAATTTTGCTATCTGACACCATCTTGAAATCCAAGATGGTGGCTTCCACTGCACTTCAAAATGCTGTAAATAACTGAGAATCGCATGAAACCCCTAAATATGGGTATTGGGTGAAAGGACTGAACTGGAAGAAGTCAAATTTCGCTATCTGACACCATCTTGAAATTCAAGATGACGGCTACCACTGCACTTCAAAATGCTGTAAATCACTCAAAATCGTATGAAACTCCCACAAATTGGGTATTGGGTGAAAAGGCTAAACGGGAAGAAGTCGAATTTCGCTTTCTGAAGCCATCTTGAAATCAAAGGTGGCGACTTCCGCTTAGCTTCAAAATTCTGTAAATCACTGAAAATCGCATAAAATTTTAACGAGATTTTTGACCATTTACAAAATGCGTCAAATAGCAAAATTTGACTTTTACTCGTTATATATTGTTTATTATATATTGTTGTGGTTTCATGTGATTTTGAGTCGTTTACAGCATTTTAGAGTTAATCGAGAGTCGCCATCTTGGATTTCAAGATGGCGCCAGAAAACGAAATTTGATTTCAACTCATAGTATCACTCCATCGAACATTTACAACCAATCCCTTATTTATTTCATTTAAAAAGTCTGTTTTCATTTTCTGTACTAATGATTAACAACACAGAAATGAGGAACTCATCCTACGCGTGAAATTGCTTGGCTTGCGAGAAAAACATATATTTTGCTTTATATGGCTCTCATAAAGTCATTGTTAGTCATTTATCTTACCATAATAAAGCTATTTAGCATTGAATTGACTATCGCCATGTTCGTTGCAAAATCGACGGGCACAAAATGACGCCATGTTGATGGATTCACAGTGTCAA